>NW_026878931.1:0-26053 GCF_032173495.1 Musca vetustissima
GGAACCTCCACACAGGAGCTAGGTCTAAATGCAGATATAGTTCATTTTCGAACCTACAGTTGTCTTTTCGAAGGAACATTGACATAAAATTGAACGAACATAAAAAGGTGATCTTTATCTATAAGTTCACTGTTTAAAATGTAATATCAATCAAGCACCCATTGATTATTTGGTTTACAATCTACATGAATAGATCGAAATTATATATGGAAGCTATGCTATATCTTAATGTGAACCGATTTCAAGGAAACGTTTTGCCAATCGGCCTAGCTATGGGTCTTTAGTACACCATTTAGTTCAAATCGGGCGAAAGTACATAAAGGAACTATATGTAAATCTGAACCTATTTCAAGAAAACTTGACACAAGAAAGGTGCGGGTCGTTCAATCTTTGGTTCATTAGTGCACATTAAATCGGACGAAATTATATATTGGAGCTATATCTAAATCTGACCCGATTTTCTCGAAACTTGGCACACGTCATTCTGGACCTAATTCAATACTCTTTGTCAAATTTCGTCCAAATTGAATTATATATAGGGACTTAGGTGCACCATTTATCTTAAATCGGACGAAAATATATATGGGAGCTATATCTATAGCGGAACCGATTTTCTAGAAACTTGGCACACATAATTCTGCACCTAATTCAGTAGTCTATGCCAAATTTCATGCAAATCGAATGATATATGTTGACTTTGGTGCACCATTTACCTTAAATCGGACGAAGCTATATATGGGAGCTATATCCAACTCTGAACCGATTTTCTCGAAACTTGGCACACATAACTCTGGACCTAATGCATGCATAATGCCTATGCATATTCTCAAAACGAACCATGTGTCTATCTCGTTTCGTTTTGCCTGCTATAAACATATGCACAAATACATAATACCTTGTACCACAATGTGGTGAAGGGTATAAAAAGGGAGTTATATAGGGACTACCCCAAAAATGGGGCGAATATTAATAATTTTTGGTAGGGCGATTTGTTGCCATATACGACTACAAAATACCGATTTGCAGCAAATTCGGTTGAAATACGCGCTCAAGAACCCCAAAATACCGAAAATTGGGGGTACCCTTATATGGGGCTATCCGAAAAAATTAACCTATATTTATAATTTTTGTCGAGAGATTTGGTACCCATTAAGAACACAATGTACCAAATTTCAGCGTATCCAAAATACCGAAAATGGGGGTATCCATATATGGTGGCTATCCGAAAGAATGGACCTATATTTATAATTTTTAGTGGGAAGATTTGCTTCCCAATAAAAGCTTAAAGTACAAAATTTCAGCGAATTCGGTTGAAAAACACGCTCAAGAACCTCAAAATACCGAAAATTGGGGGGGGGGTACCCTTATATTGCAGCTATGCCTAAACGTGCACCGATATAGCCCATCTTCGAACTTGACCTCCCTGCAGACAAAAGACGACTCTATGCAAAATTTTTTTCGTTCTATCTCAATTCGTTTAGACGCTAGAGTGATTACAACAGACAGACGGACGGGCCAGATTTAGATATAGCTCCCATATATAGTTTCGTCCAATTTTAGGTAAAAGGGTGCACCAAACACCCAATATTGGTCCTATTGAGACAAAATTTTGCACAGAGAATTGAAGTGGTTCTAGATTGATGTATGCCAACGTTGGTTGAAATCGGTTCAGATTTAGATATAGCTCCCGATTTTAGGTAAATAGTGCACTAAACTATCAATATTGGTTCGATTGAGACACAATTTAGCATAGAGTATTGAATTAGGTCCAGATTGATGTATTCCATGTTTGGTTGAAATCGGTTCAGATTTAGATATAGCTTCCATATATAGTTTCGTCCGATTTTAGGGAAATGGTGCACCAAACTCCCAATATTGATACGATTCCGACAAAATTTTGCACAAAGTATTGAAGGTCCAGATTGATGAGTCCGAAGTTTTGTTGGAATCGGTTCAGATTTAGATATAGCTCCCATGTAAAATATATTTAGATGTAGAGATAACCCCTATATATTTTGTCTGTGCTCATGAAATTTGTGCACCAAATAATAAAGGTTTCTCCTAGAGAGATAAAATTGAGGACAGCGCAAAACACAGCGATTCCTTTTTTGGAGAATTAACTTCCAATTAATTCCGTCCGTAAACAAAGTACAGGTTACATATATTTCCTAAAGGAGATAACATTTTGGACACCTCATTTTTGGCCCCATAATGAACCCTATTGAAATTGTAGGGAATCAGTATATATTCAGACTTTTCCTCTGATTTCACATATATTGTGTGGTGTGTATTGAAGGAAACATTAATTAGATTCCTTCGGTAATTCCACATTTCGTTACTTTATTGATAGGAAATAGCCTTGCAACAATGGTTATGTTTTAAGGAGTGCTGTTCGACCTTGCTCTCTAATCTACTTTCAAAATTAGAAATATATATTTTATAAAAATCATAAAATAGATGTTGTTAAGATTGATTTAAAGCAATTTTGAAGTCACGTTCACGTATGATAGTGAGCGTGTGTTTTATGTCTCTGACCTCACAAAAGGACATCCATTAGTATTTCATCTTTGAACTGAGTCTTTTATAGTTGTACCAAAGAAAACGTCTCAACTTTCTATTGCCCTGCAACGAGATACTTTTTTCTTGGTTTATCCTTTGTATGGTATGACGAGTCCTTTTGTGTTTTCTGCAACAAAATCTGACTGTTACGGTCTTCGCACTCAACATGGTCGTCAAGTAGCCTTGGTTGTGGTGCAACGATTTTGCTTGACTTCAATGCCGACTACTATCACCTTAAACCATTATTCTGCTTCTTGATGTGACCCTATTGTGATTTAGAGTTGAGAAAACATGTTGTCCCAACATGTGGGACAACAGTGGTTGATTTCTCTGTTGGTTGGTCTTGAAAAGGAAACATAGCATTCGGTATTCCATTAGTGAATATTGCTTTACCTGCCAATAACAGAGAAAAAGTGAAGAAAATTAAAGCCAAGAATCTGGTATTTCTCTAATTGGTCTATAATTAAAGTCTGGTGGAAAATGAAAAGAGAGCAATGGGGAAAACTTTATATTTTGGAAATTTCCAGGAAGATATTTTGTGACGAAGATGTATGGGACGCGATGACAATTTCTAGGTAATTGAAATAATTTGAAAATAAATAAGATTGTGAAAATTAGGTTGGGTTTTTTGTTAAAAATTTTAACGGCACAAAGTTTTCGATACTAGAGAGAACATTGGCTAGTATGTGTTCACTAATAGGTGGCCAATTATGTGTAAGGAGTATTGGTAGTTATTTGAGCTCATTAGTAAGGGAAGAAAAACAAAAGTGTATTTCTCAAATGAATTTATCCTTTTCATGATGCTGCAGACCACACACATATACACATGTGTGTTTTTATACCCTCCACCATAGTATGGAGGGTATATTAATTTTGTCATTCCGTTTATAACTCACCGAAATATTCATTTCCAACCCTATAATGAAATTTTGCATAGGGTTGTCTTTTGTCTGCAGGCAGGTCAAGTTCGAATATGGGATATATCGGTCCACGTTTAGGCATAGCTCCCATATAAGGGTACCCCGAAATTTTCGGTATTTTGGGGTTCTTGAGCGCGTTTTTCAACCGAATTCGCTGAAAATTGGTACATTGGGTTCTTATTGGGTACTAAATGTAGCCACAAAAAATTATAAATATAGGCCCACTTTTTCTGGTAACCCCCATATAACGGTACCTCCTAATTTTCAGTATTTTGGGGGTTTTGGTCGTATTTTTTCACCGAATTGGCTGTAATTTAGTACTTTGAGTTCTAAATAGGTTCCAAATCACTCCACAAAAAATTATGAATATAGGTCCATTTGTCTGGTAGCCCCCATATAAGGGTACCCCCAATTTTCGGTATTTTGGGGTTATTGAGCTCGTTTTTCAATCGAATTCGCTGAAATTTGGTACATTTGGTTCTTATTGGGTACCAAATATTTCCACTAAAAATTATAAATATAAGTCCATTTTTTTCTGGTAGCTCCCATATAAAGGTACCCCCAAATTTCGGCATTTGGAGGTTCTTGAGCGCGTTTTTCAACCGAAATCACTGAAATTTGGTAATTTGTAGCCGTATATAGAAACAAATCTCCCTACCAAAAATTGTTAATGGTCAAGCAATTTTAGTCGTAGTCCCCATATAACCCCATTTTTATACCCTTCACCACACTGTGGTACAGTGTATTATGTCTTTGTGCATATGATTGTAACAGGCAAAAGGAAACGAGATAGGCACATGGTTCCTTTTGAGAATATGCATAGAATCACTTTTTAAGTCGATTTAAGCATGTCCGTCCGTCTGTCTGTCTGTCTCTCTGTCTGTCCATGTATTTTTGTGAGCAAAGTACAAGTCGCATTTATGATCCGAATTGAATGAAATTTGGCGCAGCTCATTTGTTTGGCCCAAGGACGAACCCTATTGAAATTGGGAAAAGTCGGTTCAGATTTAGATATAGCTCCCATATATATTTTCGTCTAATTTCATATAAATGGTGCACCAAAGTCCCTATATATCCTTCGATTTGCACGAAATTTGGCATAACGTACTGAATTGAGCCTAGAATGATGTCTACCAAGTTTCGAGAAAATCGGTCCAGATTTAGATATAGCTCCCATATATAGTTTCGTCCGATTTCATGTAAATGGTGCACCAAAGTCCACATATATCTTGCGATTTGCACGAAATTTGGCACAACGTACTGAATTGAGTCTAGAATGATGTCTGCCAAGTTTCGTGAAAATCGGCCAAGATTTAGATATAGCTCCCATATATAGTTTCGTCCGATTTCATGTAAATGGTGCACCAAAGTCCCTATATATCCTTCGATTTGAACGAAATTTGACATAACGTACTGAATTGAGCCTAGAATGATGTCTGCCAAGTTTCGAGAAAATCGGTCCAGATTTCTATATAGCTCCCATATATAGTTTCCTCCGATTTCATGCAAATGGTGCACCAAAGTCGCTGTATATCTTTCGACTTGCACGAAATTTAGCATAACGTACTGAATTGAGCCTAGAGTGATGTCTGCCTCGTTTCGTGAAAATCGGTCCAGATTTAGATATAGCTCCCATGTATAGTCTCGTCCAATTTCATGTAAATGGTGCACCAAAGTTCCTATATATCCTTCGATTTGCACGAAATTTGGCATATCATACTGACTTGAGCCTAGAGTGATGTCTGTCAAATTTCGTGAAATCGGTCGGTCAAGATTTAATGTAAATGGTGAACAAAATTCCACATATATCTTTCGATATGCACGAAATTTGGCATAGCGTACTAAATTTAGTCCAGAATGATGTGTGACAAGTTTCGTGAAAATCGGTTGAGATGTAATTGACACACCAAGGAATCAATAGGATTGGAACAAAACGTACTGAAATTAGTATAACCTAACCTGTGACAAGTTTCGTTGGAATCGGTTTATATTTGGATAAAACTTCCATATATTTTTTCGTCCGATTTGAAGTAAATGGTGCATCAAGCTCCTCATGTTTGTCAGATTGTCTGAAATGTTGCTGAATGTACAAAATTGAGCATAGAATTACGTTGATCTAGGAAGATTCACATTTAGATATATATCACATATTTTATTTCATCCAATTTCCTTTTAATAGTCCTGTTTAATATACCCATAGTGGTGAAGGGTATCATATAGTCGGCCCCGTCCGACTTTACTACTTTCCTTACTGGTTTTATATTAATATAATTATCTGATTTTTCCGTGTTTTGGGTTTGGTTCTAACACTCTGTTGTAATCATTTCACCTGCGAAGGATATCGAGATAAAAAACTAGCCCGCATTTAGGCTTAGCCGTAGCCCCTGTGTGAGAGGTACCAGAATTCCCCAATTTCGGACTTGATAGACATAATAAGATGGGATGAAATCTAATTTTTCTGAAACTGATTTGGTCCCAAGAAACATTGGGTCTAGAACCAATATTTCGATGAGACACATTTTCACCGTGTGAAAGTGTATACACACTAATTAGCCATAAGGCTGAGGGTATAATTTTCTATTAAAAATTATTGTTTACATAATCGGATTGTAGAAATGTCGGTATAGGTCCATTTTTTGGTATGTTCCTATATTTTAATTTCAAGTACCTGTCAGTATATCTATGGTGGAGGGTATCCAAAGTTCGGCCCGGCCGATCTTAACGCTTTTTCATTTGTTCAATTCTCAAACAGAGTAAGGGAATTTTTGAAATATCTAAATTCTAAAATAAAAAATATTTTTTTCTAAAATAATTTTTAGAAGAATCTACAGTATTTTTAAAACACATCAAATTAAATTTTTATTGTGTTCAAATATCATTATTACAAGAACATTTCTACAACAACTTTGCATTAATTTAAAAAAATAAATTCCATGGAAATTACCTCGATATGGCCACTTTTGGAAAACCATAGCATCTCTCGGTTGTCATGATTCAAAAGACAGTCAATGATGAGCCACTGGCATAATTCAAGATGGCATTTGCTTTTGTTTTCTGTTTTCAAAGAGGAAACAGTTTGATTTTAACATTTCCGCTTTATGACTCGGTCGCTCTGTCGTTACGAACATTTTGTATAAACATGACGAAGAATATCAGCCTCTAGCAAATATTAAACCATAACGGCAGCAACTGCCATCAACAACGTCATAGTCGTCGTCAACACCAACGTCGTCCTCATCATCCATATTTAACATACTAAAGGCCTATCTACGAGTGAATGAAATCTTTTTCATATCCTACATTTGTTTATGTGTTTGTGTTCCTGAGTGTTTGTCTCTTCAAATAGATGCCTTTGAATGACTAAAGGAAGCAGTCGTACCGTTTTGTTGTTGTTATCGTAGTTTGAATTTTTTAATGCTCTTTCATGTTCGGAATGTCGACGACTGTTAGAATCGTTGCTATTTTCGTTGTTTATTTAATATTCAACAGTTTTTGTTTTTGCATTGCATTTGTCTATTTTTTTACTTCGCTGTTATTTGAGGACAGTGGGTTAAATAAATATCCAGTTGTCTCCGGGCAATCAAATTTAATTTTAATAAAATAACATGAAACGTTATTTAGGTTTCTTTCTTTATTCAAAAAAATGTGTGTATTAATAAACCATTAAGGAAAGTAGTAAAGTCGGACTGTGCCGACTATATGATACCCTTCGGCACTATGGGTATATTCCACATATGTATCCTAACAGTCGTCCAAAACTTAGCATCATTCTATACTCAATTCAGTAATCTGTGCCAAATTTCGTCCAAATCGAAAGAAAGAAATAGGCTTTGGTGTCAAAATTGGACGAAAATATATGTGGGAGCTATATCTAAATCTGAACTGATTTTTACGACAATTAATATTCCCAATCACGCGCAAAGATATATAGGGACTTTGGTGCCCAACTTATATTAAATCGTAGGAACACCAGCAAGAAAAGTAGTAAAGTCGGACTGGGCCGACTATATAATATCCTTCATCACATTGAAATATTCCACATATATATCCCAATAGACGTCGCCTTTGCGAAGGAACATTGAAATTGAACGAAGTTGAATATGTGATCTTTATCTATATGTGAACCGACTAGCATCAATCCGAACATATATTCTGAAACCTATGCTAAGTTTCATTTCATTCAGGCAGAATTAGAGTTTGCATACAATGGGACAAACTTATTTAATCTGTACCGATCTTCACGAAACTTGGAACACATCATTCTAGACTCAATTCAGTACGTTATGTTAAATTTAGTACAAATCCAAAGACTTTGTAATAATAATGCACTTACATTAAATCCGACGATGTATATATAGAGCTATATCTAAATCTTAACTGATTTTCACGAAACTTAGTTCACATCATTTCGATTTTCACGAAACATAGCACACAACATTCTAGACTCAATTCAGTACTCTATGTAAAATTTCGTACAAATCGAAAAAAAGCCAGTAAGGAAAGTAGTAAAGTCGGACTGGGCCGACAATATAATACCATTCAGACGATGCGTTTTTGTTACAAATCCTTATCTGAACCGATTTCTGGGAAAATTGCCAGAGACTAATTCATATTACTTCAGTACGTTGTGTCAATAGGCCTAACGATGGATCTTTTCACGAAGCTTAACAACATCATTCTAGACTTAATTCGGTACCCTATTCGGTGTACCAATTACCTAAAATCGGACGAAAATATGTATGGGAGCTATATGTAAATATGAGCCGATTTTCACGAAACTTTTCCACATCATTCTAGACTTAATTCAGTGCGCTATGCCAAAATTCGTGCAAATGAAAATATTTCCAGGGACATAAGTGGACTATTTACCTAAAATCGGGCGAAGCTATATGTGGGAGCTATATCTAAATCTGAACCGATTTTCACGAAAGTTTGCACACAACATTCTAGACTTAATTTAGTACGCTATGCCAAATTTCGTGCTAATCGATTGTTTAAATGGAACTTCGTAATTGCTGATGTACAAAAACCTATTATTGGATCAGATTTTTTGGGGAAATATGGACTACTTATCGATATTAAGAATAATACTCTTATAGACCCCCACACCAATAGAAAATGTAATGGTGCTATAGCAAGTGTACAGGATTCCGCTATTAAATGCATTTCAAGATCATCTCAATATACGTCATTGCTGCGAGAATTTAACGACTTAACAAAGATTAATTTCAAATCTAAAGCAAAACATTCAGTTAAGCATCATATCGAAACTACGAAAGGTCCACCCGTTTTCAGCAAACCCAGACGTCTTCCGCCTGAAAAACTACAAATTGTGAAGAAAGAATTCGAGGAAATGATTCGTGTTGGTATATGTCGTCCATCAAATAGCAGATGGGCTAGTCCGCTACATATGGTGAAGAAATCCAATGCTGAGTGGCGTCCATGCGATGACTACCGTGGTTTAAATGCTCGCACCGTCCCAGACCGATACGCAGTTCCACATATTCATGATTTTGGTGCATTGCTGGATGGTAAGACAATTTTTAGCAAAATTGATTTGATTAAAGCTTACCACCATATACCAGTGGAAGAAGAAGATATAAAAAAGACAGCAGTAGCAACACCGATTGGAAATTTTGAATTTACTAGGATGGCATTTGGATTGTGCAACGCTGCACAAACATTCCAACGATTTATGCACGAGGTATGTAGAGACTTAGAATTCGTTTACGTTTATATAGACGACATTCTCGTGGCATCAGTAAGTGCGGAAGAACATCAAAATCATCTTAGAAGATTATTCGAAAAACTGCGCCAATATGGTTTAACTATCAACATCGATAAAAGTGTTTTTGGAGTTGCGGAATTGGAATTTCTTGGGTATCTCGTAACAAAAGAAGGGTTAAAACCTCTTCCTAGCAGAGTTCAGGTAATACAAGCATATAAGAGACCCAGCACTGTCAAAGATCTTCGTCGTTTTCTGGGTATGATAAACTTCTACAGACGATTTCTACCAGGTGCTGCAAAGTCACAGGCAATTTTACATAGCATTTACAACGCCAATGTGAAGAACGATAACAGCGATATAACGTGGACTGAAGAACGGACACAAGCTTTCGAAAATTGCAAGAAAGAGTTGGCAGACGCAACATTATTATCCTATCCATGCGAAAATGCACCAACATCAATTTGTGTTGACGCTTCCGATTTTGCCATGGGTGGTGTCCTACAACAGTATGAGTGGAAGCCACTAGGATTTTTTCTAAGAAATTGTCGCCTGCTCAAGCTAAATACAGTGCATATGACCGTGAATTGCTGGCAATATTTTCCACCTTGAAGCATTTCCAGTATTTCTTGGAAGGTCGTCAGTTCTGCATTTTTACGGACCACAAACCTATAACATACGCTTTTAAGCAGCGTCCGGAAAAGGCATCTCCACGACAACTTCGACATCTGGATTACATTGGGCAGTTCACAACAGATAAACGCCATATCAGTGGTAAAAATAATGTGGTGGCCGATACAATGTCGCGTGTGCAAACAATCAGAACGCCCCATTGCATTGACTTTAAAGGACTAGCAAAAGAGCAACAATCCGATGAAGAATTGCAATCAATATTAAACGACAAAATGTCTGGCCTACAGCTAAAACTTATGAAGAATGAAGGATTTGAGATTTACTGTGATGTATCAGGCTCTACCATCAGACCTTACGTAACACCATCATTTCGAAAGTTAGTTTTTGATACTATTCACGGATTGTCACACCCTGGA
Source organism: Musca vetustissima (assembly GCF_032173495.1). Taxonomy (NCBI): domain Eukaryota; kingdom Metazoa; phylum Arthropoda; class Insecta; order Diptera; family Muscidae; genus Musca; species Musca vetustissima. The sequence goes on from NW_026878931.1 coordinate 10,254, forward strand.
GTTAAAGGTACAGTCAATTTAATTCGGTCACGTTACATCTGGAAGTCATTAAAGAAGGATGTGAGCGAATGGGCTAGAAGTTGTATCGAGTGCCAGCGATCCAAAGTTCACCGTCATACGAAAAGTGAGTATGGTGAATTCAAACCACCAACTCAACGTTTCAAGCACATCCACATAGATATTGTTGGACCATTGACGCCATGTCAAGGTTATCGATATCTCTTAACTTGAATTGACAGGTACACGAAATGGGCAGAAGCAATTCCTCTGGCAGACATTAAGGCTGAAACAGTAGCCTCAGCTTTTGTCAGTCTATGGATTTCACGATTTGGTGTGCCATTGGAAATTATTTCGGATCAAGGTAAACAATTTGAGAGCAGATTATTCAGGCAACTTGCGAAATTATGCGGATCAAGAGTGAAACACACAACACCTTATCATCCTCAGACAAATGGATTGGTAGAACGATGGCACAGAACTTTAAAATCAGCTATAAGATGTACCACAGTAGTAATAAAATTTACATCAACAATCAACTGAAAACATGTCAATATGTTTTTCTAAGGTATGATGCAGTAAAGAAACCGTTACAACCAACATACACTGGCCCACATAAAGTTGTTTCAAGGAACGGCAAAATTTTCAAGATTCTTGTTGAAGGAAAAGAGAAAGTAGTTTCTATTGACAGATTGAAACCGTGTATATTATCTAATGAATTCAACAATCAAGGACAAAATCCAAAATCTGTAACAAAGAAAGTTCGTTTCGCTGAATGACAACGCTGGAGGGGGAGTACTGTGGCGGCCGGAAAATACTCAATAATAATTTACTTTAAAATTATTATTTTTATGTGATCAAGTCATCTTTGATTTTGTATTTTTCTTTTTTCGTCAAGTTAGCCTTGACTTTCAGTTTTTGTATTTGGTGACAACAAAATAATTTTTACATTTTCTAGTTAGTTCTATTTTGTCTTTTGGAAATTAAACATTAAACTTTTTTAATAAAATTAAATTGTTGTGGTTTTATTCATACCAACGCCCAACACGTTTCCACACTAATTCAAGAATGTCTCTACAAAATTTCAAGTGAAAATCTCAAGAACTCTTGAAGATATAGCCGATATATTGTGTCAGCATCAAATGACGACTAAAGAGCTTCTCAAACTTTAAACAAGTTTTTCTCTATTGCGAATGGCGGGCACGATAACTCAAAAACTATATATTTGTACACGTTTCTCTGTGAGTGTATAGCTATCGTATGAACTAGGATAAAGCCAATCAGTAAAGATCTTCCTTATTTTTTCAAAGGTCCGCCATTTTGTTAATTTTAGAGCGATGCCAATAATCCTAGTTCATACGAGAGCCAGACATGTACTCTTTCTAACACCGTTGGAATTTTCGGATTCCGATGTTCCAATGAGGACAACAAAGCAATAACAAAAATTTTTTGTAATTTTTTGTTCTTCTCTTTTAAATCTTCAATTATATATGTGCAAAGTTACAAACCTTAACAAGCATTGGTATTGATTTACCAGCCCATTGAAAATCTTTAAAAATTAAAATCGAGAATAGGTGGGATTCCCTAAAATGTGAACTTAAGATTATTATTGGAGTGTATGAATGAGATAGTTTTGGTAATCCGTACTTATTGGTACGAATAGTAATAAATTTGGTGTTCGTGTAGAACTGGAATCACGAAAGCTACAACGGTCGGAGTGTTGAATTCAGATAGTTTTGGAATATGGGTACGAAAAATACAAAATGGTACCAAATCTGGTAAAATTTGGATTTCGATCAAATTTGGACTTTCGATTACCATTTGAAAGGAGTATTGAGGTAGCTTTTAAATTAGTACAAAAAGTACTAAATTTGGTACAATCTGACTTTGGTATATGGTAAGATTGATATAAGGAGGTAGTCTTGAAAATGTGTACATATGTGCTGAATGTAACTAAATGTGTAACCTGTAGGTATTTTGGGCCAAATATGCAACGTTTTGATGTATGATTTGTTGCCATTTTAAAGGTAACTTCATAATGCTTCTCTCATAGAAGTCCTGCTCTCTATTTGCAAAAAATGTAGTAGTCGAAATTCACAACCCTCTGGTTGGCCACAATTTGAGATGATTCACCACTCGTTGACTACGATCTTTTTGGTACAGGTTTATCGTAGGTGATCCATTTCTCATCATTACCTGTTTAAGAAATGGGTCTATCTCATTCCGTTTGGCCAAGGCTTCCCAGATGGAAATTCGTTCCATCGTATTTTTGCTGTTGGTGTGTCACCCAAATGTCACGATTTTTCAAAATTATTTTTTGAAGAAAATCGGAGTAATATTTGTGGAATTTTTAAGGAATTTTTTATTTTCCAATATGTTAATATTTATAACCTTCACCACACTGTGGTACAGGGTATTATTATATTTTAAACCCGAAGTTAACACATATAATTCCTTCGATACTGTTCATACAAATTCCTAGTTTTTTTCTTACAATATAAGTGCAAAAAATCCAGTAAATGACAGTCTATTTGCCACTTTTATTTCACATCATTTTGTTTGTTTATATCTTCATTCTAGACATATAGAACACGTTTGACGGCATATTTTTGTTCAAAGTCACTAGTCTAGAAAAACCCGCAATGCGGCATAGACTTTATGTATTATTTGCCTTATTTCCTCTTTTTCGCGAAGGAATGGAAGCTTTTACACAGTTCTTTGGATATGTTTTGGGAAAAGTTGCCACATTTGCACTCAAAAGGAAAGCAGGCATAAAGTCATTCATAAATATTTACTAAACATAAATGTCCGTCTGTGTACAAAGAAATGCAATACTGAATTTCCTTCAGACAAATAGTAGGTATTGCTGTATGTACGACCGGAGTAGGACATGAATTGTTTATAAGCACATGCAATTAAAAGTTGATATCCTATAATAATTTTTTTTTAAACGAAGAAACTAAAAAAATGTCGGGACATGTCATGTCGAAGAGTAAGAAAAAACTGTTTATAATATGTGTGTGTGTTTTTTATGTCGTTACTCTTGTTGATGAATCCTTGGGGAAGACTCAGCTGCTGCTTGTGGCAGTGTGCAGTAGCAGATTTATATTTCTTACTACGTTGGGTTTTATTATGATAAATTGTGAATTTGTGTGGCGTCTGCCTTCCTTGAATCATAAAAAACATTTTTTACAGCATTAAACAAAAGAAAAATTCTGACAAATTATGGATACTTAACTCAACCGTGAATAAACGTTGTGATTTGTTCTCCAGCGTCGAACACATAAAATAACCAGTAAGGAAAGTAGTAAAGTCTGACTGGGCAGACTACATGATACCCTTCACCAATTTTGGTATGTTGTACATACGTATCCTTACAATTGCACGTCACTATTTCCCTAGGAACATGCTCATGGCTTTCTGCAACATTTGATCAATTTAATTTCATTCGGGCAGATTTAGAGTTGTCTGCGTACCATAGGAAAAAATTATGGAAAACGATTTATAGCAAAATAAAAACACGATATTTGGTACGTCGCACTGTTAAAAATTTCATTTCAATCAGGCACCCGTTCGAAATACACATCACTCATCATTTCAAACGAAAATATATATGGGAGCTATATCTAAACCTGAACCGATTTTTACGAATTTCGTGCAAATCGAATGATATGTAGGGACTTTGGTGCACCATTTACATAAAATTGCACGAAAATATATATGGGAGCTATATCTAAATCTGAACCGATTTTCTCGGAACTTAACACACATCATTCAAGACTTAACATGGAGAGTAAGAAAGACAGACGGATGGACAGACATGCATAAATCGACTTAAAAAGTGATTTTATGCATATTCTCGAAAGGAACCATGTGTCTATCTCGTTTCCTTTGCCCACATTTTTTACAGCATTAAACAAAAGAAAAAGCTGACAAGTTATGGATAGTTAACCCGACAGTGAAGAAATGTTGTGATTTGTTCGACTTTCAGCGTCGAACGCATTAAATAAGTGCGATGTTTAATATTGTCAATGGTGTTAATATTTTTATTTGGATTTTCCATAAAAATGGTAATATATCGGTAAATATAGCTGTGATATTTTATTGTTATATAATGTTATAAGGAAAGTAGTAAAGTCGGACTGGGCCGACAATATGATACCCTTCATCACTTTATGTATATTGTACATATTAAACTAAACACACCTCATTCTATACTCAATTCAGTATAAGGGCTTTGGTGCACCATTTACATAACGTCGGTCGAAAGTATCTATGGGAGCTATATCTAAACCTGAACCGATTTTCTCGGAACTTAACACACATTATTCTAGACTTAATTTAGTACAAAATGCCAAATTTTGTGAAAATCGAAGAATATATAGGGGCTTTGGAGCACTATTTACATAAAATCGGACAAAAATATATATTGGAGCTATATCTAAATCTGAACCGATTTTGACGAAACTTAGCACACATCATTGTGGACCTAATTCAGTACTTTATGCCAAATTTCGTGCAAATCGAAATATATATGGGGACTTTGGCGGCCCAATTCAGTACGACATTCCCAATTTCGTGCAAATCGAAAGATATATAGGGATTTAGTGCACAATTTTCATAAAATCGGACGAAAATATATATGGGAGCTATATCTATATCTAAACTGATTTCCACGAAACTTAGCACACATCATTCTGGACCTAATTCAGTTACCAATGCAAAATCGAAAGATATATAGGGACTGTGGTGCCTATATAGGACGAAATTATATATGGACTCACATTGGAGGTTTGGTGCACTATTTACCTTAAATCGGACGAAAATATATGTTGGAGCTATATTTAAATCTGAAGTGATTTCAACGTTACTTGCCAGATATTAATTTATGTTAACTTAAGTAAAAACTGTGGGTCTCTAACGTACAATTTTCATAAAAGCGGAAGAAACCATTAAGGAAAGTAGTAAAGTCCGACGGGGCCGACTATATGATACCCTTCACCACATTGGGTATATTCAACAGATGAATTCTAACAGACGTCGCATTTTTAAAGGACCAGCAAAATGAAATTGGATCCATAAACATGTCATTTTGCAACCTATACTAATTTTTTTCAAATGGTCAGATAAAGAAGCTATATCTAAATCTGAAACGATTTCAACGATTTCAGGAAATTTAACACACATCATTCTAGGCCTAATATTCCGCTGTGCCAAATTTCGTGCAAATCGAAAGATACGTAGGGACTTTGGTGCACCATTTACATTTTATAGGACGAAAATATATGTGGGAGCTATATCTAAATCTGAACCGATTTTCAGAAAACTTAACACACATTACTCTAGACCTAATGGCATATAGGGACATTTACATAAAATCGGACGAAACTATATATGAGAGCTATATCTAAATCTGAACCGATTTTCATGAAACTCAGCACACATCATTCTATACTTCATTCACTACGCCGTGCCAAATTATGTGAAAATCGAGGTTTGGGACTTTGGTGCACCATTTACATAAAATAGGACGAAACTATATATGGGAGCTATATCTAAATCTGAAACGATTTTCATGAAACTCAGCACACATCATTCTAGGCCTAATTCATTAAGCTTTGCCAAATTTCGTGCAAATCGAAAGATATATAGGGACTTCGGTGCACCATTTACATTAAATCGGACGAAAATATATATGGGAGCTATATCTAAATATGAACCGATTTTCAGGAAACATAACACACATCATTCTATACTTTATTTATTACGATGTACTAAAATTCGTGCAAATCAAAAGATATATAGGGACTTCGGTGCAACATTTACATTAAATCGGACGAAAATATATATGGGAGCTATATCTAAAACTGAACCGATTTTTCCCAATTTCAATAGGGTTCGTCCTTGGGCCAAATAAATGACCTATGCCAAATTTCATCCAAATCGAATCATAAATGCGACCTGCACTTTGTTCACAAAAATACATGGACCGACGGAGGGACAGACGGACGGACGGACAGACGGACGGACATGCGTAAATCGATTCAGAAAGTGATTCCATGCATATTCTCAAAAGGAACCATGTGTCTATCTCGATTTCTTTTGCCTGTTACAAACATATGCACAAAGACATAATACCCTGTACCATAGTGCGGTGAAGGTTAAAATTAAAATTGACTTTTACTGACATAACATGCCGATGATAAAATCGGAAGATATTATTATCAACCAAAATTGCCGTAATTTGAAAATTAGAATAGGTGGGTCGCCTTAAGAAATGCATGTATATGTCTATCTGTCCTGTAATTGCTCTTATTGCTATTAAATTAATAAATTCCCAACTATACAAACTATAATTTTGTCAATTCAAAGACAAACAGAAAATCTCTGATTTTAATAACATTTTAATTTGTCCGCTGGGAGTACAAAGTTTCCCACTTTAATATAACACAACACAATTCTTTAACGAAAATAATATTTAAGGGGACCCCCCCCCATTCCCGGGGTCAAATTTTTTTTTTATTTAATACGAATCTACACTAATTCAAGAATGGCACTACAAAATTTCAAGTGAAAATCTCAAGAACTCTTGAAGATATAGCCTATTTATTGTGTCAGCATCAAGTGACGGCTAAAGGGCTTCCCAAACTTTAAACGCGTTTTTATACCCTTCACCACGCTGTGGTACAGGGTATTATGTCTTTGTGCATATGTTTGTAACAGGCAAAAGGAAACGAAATAGACACATGGTTCCTTTTGAGCATATGCATAGAATCACTTTCTAAGTCGATTTATGCATGTCCGTCCGTCCGTCTGTCCATGTTAAATTGTAAACAAAGTACAGGTCGCATGTATGATCCGAATTGGATGAAATTTGGCACAGGTCACTTATTCGACCCAAGGACGAACCCTATTGAAATTGGGAAAAATCGGTTCAGATTTAGATATAGCTCCCATATATATATTTAACCGATTTAATGTAAACGGACCCTATAAATCTTTCGATTTGCACGAAATTTGGTACAGCCTAATCATTTAGGTCTAGAATGATGTATGCCAAGTTTCGTGAAAATCGGTCCAGATTTAGATATAGCTCCCATATATAGTTTCGTCCGATTTTAGGTAAATAGTGCCCCAAAGTCTTTATATATCTTTCGATTTGCACGAAATTTGGCACAATGTATTGAATTAAGCCTAGAATGATGTCTGCCAAGTTTCGTGAAAATCGGTCCAGATTTAGATATAGCTCCCATATATAGTTTCGTCCGATTTCATGTAAATGGTGCCCCAAAGTCTTTATACATCTTTCAATTTGCACGAAATTTGGCATAACGTATAGAATTAAGCCTAGAGTGATGCCTGCCAAGTTTAGAGAAAATCGGTCCAGATTTAGATATAGCTCCCATATATAGTTTCGTCCGATTTCATGTAAATGGTGCCCCAAAGTCTTTATATATCTTTTGATTTGCACGAAATTTGGCAAAATGTACTGAATTGAGCCTAGAGTGATGCCTGCCAAATTTCGTGAAAATCGGTCCTGATTTAGATATAGCTCCCATATATAGTTTCCTCCGATTTAAGGTAAATTGTGCATTATAGACCCTATTTATCTTTCGATTTGGTACAACGTGCTGAATTGAGTCTAGAATGAAGTCTGCAAAGTTTCGTGAAAATCGGTCCAGATTTAGATATAGCTCCCATATATAATTTCGTCCGATTTCATGTAAATTGTTCACCAAAGTCCTTATATATCTTTCGATTTGCACGAATTTTGGAAAAAGGTACTGAATTGAGTCTAGAGTGATGTCTGCCAAGTTTGGAGAAAATCGGTCCAGATTTAGGTATAGCTCCCATAAATAGTTTCGTCCGATTTCATGTAAATGGTTCTCCAAAGTCCCTATATATCTTTCGATTTGCACGAAATTTCGCATCGCAAGAAAATCGGTCCAGATTTAGATATAGCTCCCATATATAGTTTCGTCCTATTTCATGTAAATAGTGGCCCAAAGTCTTATATATCTTTCGAGTTGCACGAATTTTGGCAAAATGTACTGAATTGAGCCTAGAGTGATGTCTGCCAAGTTTGGAGAAAATCGGTCCAGATTTAGGTATAGCTCCCATAAATAGTTTCGTCCGATTTCATGTAAATGGTTCTCCAAAGTCCCTATATATCTTTCGATTTGCACGAAATTTCGCATCGCAAGAAAATCGGTCCAGATTTAGATATAGCTCCCATATATAGTTTCGTCCTATTTCATGTAAATAGTGGCCCAAAGTCTTATATATCTTTCGAGTTGCACGAATTTTGGCAAAATGTACTGAATTGAGCCTAGAGTGATGTCTGCCAAGTTTGGAGAAAATCGGTCCAGATTTAGATAAAGCTCCCATATATAGTTTCGTCCGATTTCATGTTAAAGGTGTACCAGAGTCCCTATATATCCTTCGATTTGCACGAAATTTGTTATAACGTACTTAATTGAGCCTAGAATGATGTCTGCCTAGTTTCATGAAAATCGGTCCAGATTTAGATATAGCTCCCACATATAGTTTCGTCCGATTTCATGTAAATGGTGCACCAAAGTCGATATATATCCTTCGATTTGCACGAAATTTGGCATATCGTACTGAATTGAGCCTAGAGTGATGTCTGCCTTGTTTCGTGAAAATCGGTCCAGATTTAGATATAGCTCCATTTTATTATAGATTGATTTTGAGTAATTGACGCACCATGGAACCAATAGGAACAAAACGTTCTGAAATTAGTATAACGTAACCTGACAAGTTTGTTTGAATTCGCTTAATAATTGGATAGAGCTTCCATATATATATGCACAACGTACAAAATTGAGAATAGAATTACGTAGTTGCGTTTTCTAGAAGTACAGACATAGCCCAACGGATGACCTATTTATATTTGTTTGAAATTGATTTACATACTTTATGGAGAGATCTAGGAAGATTCACATTTAGATAAATATCACATATTTTATTTCATCCAATTTCATGTTAATAGTCCTGTTTAATATACCCGTAGTGGTAAAGGATATCATATAGTCGGCCCCGTCCGACTTTACTACTTTCCATACTGGTTCTCTTTTGCGAATAGCGGGCACGATAACTCAAAAACTAATAACCCAATCAATTCCAAATTTTTACACGTTTCTCTGTGAGTATATAGCTATCGTATGAACTAGGATAAACCCAATCGGTGAAGATCTTCCTTATTTTTATACCCTTCACCACTCTGTGGTACAGGGTATTATGTCTTTGTGCATATGTTTGTAACAGGCAAAAGGAAACGAGATAGACACATGGTTCCTTTTGAGAATATGCATAGAATCACTTTCTGAGTCGATTTATGCATGTCCGTCCGTCCGTCCGTCCGTCTGTAGATGTTAAATTGTAAACAAAATACAGGTCGCATTTATGATCCGATTTGGATAAAATTTGGCATAGGTCACTTATTCGGCCCAAGAACGAACCCTATTGAAATTGGGAAAAATCGGTTCAGATTTAGATATAGCTCCCATATATATATATTTAACCGATTTCATGTAAACGGCCCCTATATATCTTTCGATTTGCACGAAATCTGGTACAGTCTAATCATTAAGGTCTAGAATGATGTCTGCCAAGTTTCGTGAAAATCGGTCCAGATTTCATGTAAATGGTGCACCAAAATCCCTTTATATCCTTCGATTTGCACCAAATTTGGCATAACGTACTGAACTGAGCCTAGAGTGATGTCTGCCAAGTTTCGAGAAAATCGGTCCAGATTTAGATATAGCTCCCATATACAGTTTCGTCCGATTTCATGTAAATGGTGCACCAAAGTCCCTATATATCCTTCGATTTGCACGAAATTTGGCATAACGTACTGAATTGAGCTTAGAGTGATGTCTGCCAAGTTTCGAGAAAATCGGTCCAGATTTAGATATAGCTCCCATATACAGTTTCGTCCGATTTCATGTAAATGGTGCACCAAAATCCCTATATATCCTTCGATTTGCACGAAATTTGGCATAACGTGCTGAATTGAGCCTAGAGTGATGTCTGCTAAGTTTCGAGAAAATCGGTCCAGATTTAGATATAGCTCCCATATATAGTTTCGTCCGATTTCATATAAATGGTGCACCAAAGTCCCTATATATCCTTCGATTTGCACGAAATTTGGCATAACGTACTGAATTGAGCCTAGAGTGATGTCTGCGAAGTTTCGAGAAAATCGGCCCAGATTTAGATATAGCTCCCATATATAGTTTCGTCCGATTTCATGTAAATGGTGCACCAAAGTCCCTATATATCCTTCGATTTGCACGAAATTTGGCATAACGTACTGAATTGAGCTTAGAGTGATGTCTGCCAAGTTTCGAGAAAATCGGTCCAGATTTAGATATAGCTCCCATATATAGTTTCGTCCGATTTCATGTAAATGGCCCACCAAAGTCCCTATATATCCTTCGATTTGCACGAAATTTGGCATAACGTACTGAATTGAGCTTAGAGTGATGTCTGCCAAGTTTCGAGAAAATCGGTCCAGATTTAGATATAGCTCCCATATATAGTTTCGTCCGATTTCATGTAAATGGTGCACCAAAGTCCCTATATATCCTTCGATTTGCACGAAATTTGGCATAACGTACTGAACTGAGCCTAGAGTGATGTCTGCCAAGTTTCGAGAAAATCGGTCCAGATTTAGATATAGCTCCCATATACAGTTTCGTCCGATTTCATGTAAATGGTGCACCAAAGTCCCTATATATCCTTCGATTTGCACGAAATTTGGCATAACGTACTGAATTGAGCTTAGAGTGATGTCTGCCAAGTTTCGAGAAAATCGGTCCAGATTTAGATATAGCTCCCATATATAGTTTCGTCCGATTTCATGTAAATGGTGCACCAAAGTCCCTATATATCCTACGATTTGCACGAAATTTGGCATAACGTGCTGAATTGAGCCTAGAGTGATGTCTGCTAAGTTTCGAGAAAATCGGTCCAGATTTAGATATAGCTCCCATATATAGTTTCGTCCGATTTCATATAAATGGTGCACCAAAGTCCCTATATATCCTTCGATTTGCACGAAATTTGGCATAACGTACTGAATTGAGCCTAGAGTGATGTCTGCGAAGTTTCGAGAAAATCGGCCCAGATTTAGATATAGCTCCCATATATAGTTTCGTCCGATTTCATGTAATGGTGCCCCAAAGTCCTTCTATATATTTTCGTTTGCACCAAATTTTGCATAACGTACTGAATTGAGCCTAGAGTTATGTCTGCCAAGTTTCGAGAAAATCGGTCCAGATTTAGATATAGCTCCCATATATAGTTTCGTCCGATTTCATGTAAATGGCCCACCAAAGTCCCTATATATCCTTCGATTTGCACAAAAGTTGGCATAACGTACTGAATTGAGCCTAGAGTAATGTCTGCGAAGTTTCGAAAAAACCGGTCTACATTTAGATATAGCTCCCATATATAGTTTCGTCCGATTTCATATAATGGTGCCCTAAAGTCCCTATATATCTTTTCATTTGCACCAAATTTGGCATAACGTACTGAATTGAGCCTAGAGTGATGTCTGCGAAGTTTCGAGAAAATCGGTCCAGATTTCTATATAGCTCGCACATATATAGCTCACATATTTTAAGTAATTGACGCACCAAGGAACCAATAGGAACAAAACGTTCTGAAATTAGTATAACCTAACCTATGACAAGTTTGCTTGAAATCGCTTAATATTTGGATGGAGCTTCCATATATATTTTCGCATCAAATTCCTCAAGTTAGTCAGATTCACATCAAATTTTGCACAACGTACAAAATTGAGCATAGAATTACGTAGTTGCGTTTTCTAGAAGTACAGACATAGCCCAACGGATGACCTATTTATATTTGTTTGAAGTCGATTTACATACTTTATGGTTATATCTAGGTAGATTCACATTTAAATAAATATTACATATATTATTTCATCCAATTTCACGTTAATAGTCCTGTTTAATATACCCATAGTGGTGAAGGGTATCATATAGTCGGCCCCGTCCGACTTTACTACTTTCCTTACTGGTTTAACTTGGGTTTTGGTCAAAAATCGGCGATTTTCCAAAAATATTTTTTCAAAGGTCCGCCATTTTGTTAATTTTAGAGCGAAGTCAATAATTCTATTTCATACGAGAGCCAGACATGTACTCTTTCTAACATCGTTGGAATTTTCGGATTCCGATGTTGTAGTGAGGAGTTATCATGCCCGCCATCAAATATAAGGACTTTTCTTTCATTACAAAAAACAACATCAAAACAATAACAAAAAATTTTTGTTAATTATTTTTCTTCTCTTTTAAACCTTCAAATATATATGTGCAAAGTTACAAACCTTAACAAGCATTGGTATTGACTTACCAGCCCATTGAAAATCTTGAAAAATTAAAATCGAGAATGGGTGGGGTCCCCTTAAGCTAATAAAATGAACTACTGACAAAGAATATAAATAAAACTAAATAGCAGACCGATTTAAGAATGACAACATGTATCGGTTTATCAGGAATCTGGAAAATTCAAAATCAATTACAGTAAAATAACACTAAATTTCTTATAAATTTCTTTTATAAATGAGCAGAGAATATCCTAGCGATGTTACAGGCACTCGAACCCACACTATCACTTCCAAAAATGTACATGCCAATCTACGGACACTTTCTGTTAAACTATATTTATTTCAAATATTTATATAGCCAAATCAGAATGTAATAAACAACAACACAAAAATATACAACAAAACCTCATGCTTATAAACAGAATAAACACACACTTCCACACATTTACATATATAAACCCACACCCTCACACATTAGCAATATACACTATACTCTAATAGCCATAATTACATTTCAATTAAGGAGCACCATGCAAAGAAGAGTCAACTAAGTATAACCTTTAGAAAACCAAATGGGGTTTGAGGGGTTTAATTGTGCTGTAAATTTACATCACTTCTCAGAAGTAAACGTTCATGGCCTTTAAGGTTATTTTCTATTGATAACACATGTACACATACACTCGCTCCCATATGCATAGAAAAGGTTAACCACATTTCCTTAACAAATTGTTAACATAATTAATAAGCAATTAGGTTAAAAACGACATTTGTGCCCAACAACAATTCATCAATCATAATATTCTGACAATGGCAAGGCAAGGAAGGCTATTCCAATTACTAATTGGAGGTAAACAGGTAAGCGGGCTAATTGAATTAGTTTACCATGGTTAAATACTAAAAATAACCAAATTAATTTTTCACGAAACTTATCAATTCAGTACGCTATGCCAATTTCGTTTAAATCGAAGGATATATAGAGACTTTGGTGTGTCATTTAAAGAAAATCGGACGAAAATATATATGGGAGCTACATCCAAATCTGAACCGATTTTGAATTCCAATAGAATTCGTCCTTGGGTCAAATAAATAATGCGACTTGTACTTTGTTTAAAATGTAATACAACCGACGGCCATTTCTTTCGAAACACCTAGGTTGGATATATTTTTATCATATTGAAAATAGTTTATGTCGATCCATTTTTAGGATAGGCCCATACACGTCAACGTCACTTTTCAATATTCTGACTTTTTAAGCTTATTAATGTAATTATCAAATAATTCAGCTCTAATGTTGTATTCTCGGTTCTCACTAGATAGAGCATCTTCCTTATAAAAACTCTCAATATTGGTCCACATTTTAGGATCGCCTCCATATAATCGGACATCCCGAATTTTGTCCTATTGGGGATTTTGGTTACTTTTTCAACATTTTGAGGGGAGACGGATTAATATGCTCCCAAGAGAGTCTGTGGTTAAAATCGTTTTAGTGGTCCCTGTTTTGGAATACTCCACTTATTTTTCGATATTTTGCAGATTTCAGACATGTTTCTAACCATTTTATCTGTGATTACAAATTTGTTGGTTCTTATACCAAAGACAGACGACAGCCTTAATTTGCATTAAATAGTTCTTAATTTGAATTAATATTTACCCCTGACAGACGAGAGTTTCTGCATTTATGAACCAGTTTATTTGTTTCAAAACTATTGTTTGTCTGTGTGTAGGAAGAAAATATTGACATTTTTACAATATTTTTTTAGGATTACATCTTTATGAAAACGATACACGACAGACAGGACGAATTACAGCTATAATGATGATAAAACAGCGCCCAACTCGAGGGAATGTTGCATTTTGCCTTTATTTCGAATTTTTATTTTCATAAACGTAAACAAATTTGACAATAATCAATTTATTTTCTACAGCATTGCCATATTGAAATTGCTTAATTCAGTATAAATTCAGTTTGATTTTGTGCATTTACAACACATAAAAATGAGGATAATGTACAAATTAATTCGAATTAAGGCTGTTAATGCAAATTAAGGCTGTCGTCTGTCTAGGCTATTAGTTGAGGTAAATCTTTTAAGTTCCTCATATCAATGACTTCTGGGTTTGAAGGTTTGCAATAGCTGAGCAGTGAACTAGGAAATGTTTGCTGGTTTCTTTTCTGTAAAGCATTACGATTTTAATACCATACACCACACTGTGGTACAGAATAGAATATCTTGCTAAGTCGATTTATGGAAGTCCGTCACCCTGTCCATGTTAAAGTGTTTAATTCGAATTCGATTTGCACGAATTTGACAAAATTTGCCAAACATATTCCAATTTTTCGGTTAGTGTATGAAAACAAAAAGGAAAGGATGACAATTTGGAAATTATTTTTTATTTTCAAATGTTTATCTTTTATAATTGTATGTGTGAGAAATTTGACACACACCGACAGCCCATGGGACCTATTTTGGGCACTACCCAGTTGTTCAAAAAATATCAATTGTCTGCTAATGTATAGTTATATAACTAGTTACTTGGAAATCTAGTTACTTTATACCCCAAAATGGGATACAAAATTGACTGTTGGATTTATTTGCCGATTAAAAAAGTTGTCTAGGTATATCATTCCAATTCAGTAGTTACTGGTAATGAAAAGGGTAATGAATCGAGTATGAATACAAAACAAAACAGGACAATTGCTTTGTCATTTTGTTAGACTTTTTAGAAATTTTCGGAATTTTAAAAGCAAAAATCGAATAGAAATGTGTTTTCCGCAAAAATATAATTTCAATATTCAAATAAAATACAGATGATAATTCGGAGGTAAGTTTATTGTAACACAATGTAGACCAATGTAATCCTTCTACAGGCTTCATTTCCAGATTTCAGAAGCCCCCACAGATTGACAGATTCTTCAAACTAAATACATTCCTAAAGAAGTATTGACATGCCTTCTGTGAACATTTAATAGCGATACAGGAAGAGGTGTCGCTCCATAGAGGTCCTCAACGCATCACTAAATGCTCAATTTTCTGTAGGTAAATTTTCTATAACAAAAAAGCTGTATGTAGGACTTCTAACTTCATCGGTTTCTAAATCGTCTATCTCAGATAAATCTATTTAGCCATAAATATATTTAGCCAGTCATATTTGAAAAGCACTCGGCCGAAAAAGAATCGTGTACTAGGGACTTTGAGATGGATCAAACAATATATATGTATACAATACTCTGTTATAACAAATATTTTTGTATGAATAAATTGTAATTTTTCAAATTGTTATACATATAATTTTCTATACATAAGTAACTAGGCATTTGATTTATACTTTGTATCTACCCAAGTAACTGACTATAAGACACTAATCAAATGTACTGCAACTTTGTACTACCGAAATTACTGTATACTGGTAACGCAGGCAGGGGACAATA
>NW_026878932.1:0-26007 GCF_032173495.1 Musca vetustissima
TATAACCACAACGTTGGCATTTGTTTCCAATTGTTGCCCCGCTCAGTACATTGTTATTTGGTGGTTCATGGCAACACCAAAAGGTTTTAAAAATTTTCCTCAAACAAATGCATTTTATTATATCGCGTAGGGTATGAGGAATGCATTAAAAGTGAATTATTGGAAATCTCCCAGTAATAGAGTCTCTGTGTCTGTCAGTCATGCCGCTGCTCGGTCGCTGTTTGCAACATCCATTGCATTTGCACAGGCACATCGTAACAATTAATCTGCCAAAGAATTGGAACGGGTTTGACCATAATGATGGTTTTACGATGGTAATTCTTAAAGACCACAAAATGTAAAGTGCGTCATCGTCGATGTTCTTCGGCATTACTTTCCAGAAAAGTTCCAACAAATGCTGTTAACAGTCTTGCCTCGTAATGTTGTTATAGCTTTATTCCGGCTCCTGTCGTAGTTTATTTATTTATATATTTTTTCGCTGCTACCACTTGCCGGAATCCGATGTAATTAGATGGGATTTTATGAATTGCTTGCTGTGCAATATTATGATGATGACTTGCTCCGGGAACATCTTGTTACAATTGCTACTTGCTACGATTTTATGTCCTGTTGTTCTGTATAGTTGAAAGTTGGCGTTTTCGTCCATCCCCACACTTGAATATTTGGAAGAAATTAAGAATTATTTATGACCGACAACGTCTCAAGTAGAAAAAAACCAATTTAAATTTACATTTACCATTACCAAAGGTATTCAGAAGGATCCAAAGCCGCGTTGTTACCTTCTCAACAGCTGTTACCTGTAAATAAAAATGTAAGTATCTATGTGGAATGTTGAAGAGTTTAATGAGACGAACAAAATAATGGTATAAATATTTTGTTTTTAATGGAAAAGAGTTCGAAATTTAAAGAATTAAAACCAGTGAGCGGAGCAGTAAAGTCAGACGGGGCCGACCATATGATGCCCTACACAACTGCCATGAAAATCTAACTTTCTGTGGTTCTATATTCTGAGATTGGGCAATACTTCGCGATATTTGCACACTTTTGACTGGCTAGAGGTCAGAAATTGTTACTAATAATCAGTACATCCCCTCTAATTACTTGTCCAGATTCCCTTCACCGTAGGTTGTGTTGTCATGTTCGGCTTTCGACTTGAAAAGTACAAATAATTAAATTTTCGGTCCACTTCATCAGAAAAATTATTATCTGATCATCACCTAACAATATAGGCGTTCCAGTTATTGTCAAACTGGAACCTCATTGAACATTTCAAAGCGATCAGGCTATATATTCGCCCTAAAGTGTGGTAATAGGTTACTAAATGATCAATTTAAAGGTCAACCACTCCTCTTGGATATATTATCAACTTCTCGGGTATATGTCCTTCAGGAGTAAAT
The DNA here is from genome assembly GCF_032173495.1 of Musca vetustissima. Taxonomy (NCBI): domain Eukaryota; kingdom Metazoa; phylum Arthropoda; class Insecta; order Diptera; family Muscidae; genus Musca; species Musca vetustissima. The sequence goes on from NW_026878932.1 coordinate 1,398, forward strand.
ATATACGCCATAAAATAAAAATTTTGTAATTTTTCACACAAACGTCAGGGTCCTTTTGATCCGCTAAATATAGACCGATCTTTATAAAAACAGGCATGCTTATTCTTTGGCCCGACCCCCTTCTCCATGTGAAAATTCGCGAAGTTCGGGCCATAATTGCGCCCTTTTGACCAGAAAATTGGACAAAAATAAAGTTTTTGGTCCATTTCATCCCCTAAATATTAACCGATCTTTATTAAAACAATAGGGGTCTTCATTGGCCAGAACCCATCCTACATGCAAAATTTCGTGAAGATTGATCCATAACTGTGCCCTGTATCGTATTTACAAATTATAATGGACAGATGGACGGACGGACAACATAGTTGTGTAGGTTATAATAATGCTTTACAACGCTTGGCAAATATTATGCACGTTTATTTGTCTACACCTTCGTAAAGGATATGCCTAGCTGTTTGGATCTGAATGGGACATCAAATACATTTAACTTAATTCCTTCATAATCTTAATCAGTGACCTTGCTGAATTGCTCCAATACAGACAAAAAAAAAAAAAAAAAAAAATTAACAAGTGAACAAATAACCAGTAAAGAAAAGTAGTAAAGTCGGACTGGGCCGACTATATGATACCCTTCACCACTTTGGGTATATTCTACATATGTACGTTTCGTGTCAACCGGTGCAACATTTACGTAAAATACAAATGGGAGCTATATCTAAATCTGAACCGATTTCACCAAATTGTGTGTCAATCGTACAAACTTTGGGTCTTTAGTGTACACTTAACAAAAAATCGAAGGAAAATCTAAATGGGAGCTATATCTAAATCTGAACCGATTTTCAGACATCATTCTAGATGCAGTTCAGTTAAAATCTGACGAAAATATATATGGGAACTATATCTAAATCTGAACCGATATTACGAAGCTAGGCAGACATAATTCTAGACTCAATTCAGTACGCTATGCCAAATTTCGCGCAAATCGACAGATATATAGGGACTTTGGTGCACCATTTACATAAAAACAGACAAAACTATATATGGTAGTTATATCTAAATCGGAACAGATTTTCACGAAACTAATCACACATCATTTTAGGCTCAATTCAGTACGCTATTCCAAATTTCGTGCAAATCGAATGATATATAGGGACTTTAGTTCACCATTTCGCCTAAATCGGACGAAACTATATCTAAATCTGAACCGATTTTCACGAAACTCAGCACACATCATTCTACGCTCAATTCAGTACGCTATAAACAGGCATTGAAAGATATATGGGGACTTTGGTGCATCATTTACATTAAATCGGACGAAAATATATATGGGAGCTATATCTAAATCTGAACTCATTTTCACGAAACTTAACACACATCATTCTGCACTTTATTCAGTACGCTATGCCAATTTTTGTGCAAATCGAGATATATATATATATATATATGGTGGCTTTGTGGCACCATTTAAATAAAATCGGACGAAACTATATATGTGTCCTATATCTAAACCTAAACCGATTTTCACGAAAATTAGCACAAATTATTCTGCACTTAATTCCAAAAGCTGTGCCAAATTTCGTCCAAATCGAATAGGGTTCGTCCTTGGACCAAACAAATGAGCTGTACCACAATACATCCAAATCGGATTATAAATGCGACCTGTACTTTACAATTAACACCAAAAGACGTGCGGACGGACATGCTTAAATCTACTCTATGTATATTCTCAAAATGAACCATGTATCTATCTCGTTTCTTTTTTGACTGTTACAAACATATGCACAAAGACATAATACCCTGTACCACAGTGTGGTGAAGGGTATAAAAATGTGTAAGTAGATGGTGTTGACAGATCTCTAGCCTAAGCCTATGGTTTCAGCAAAATTTTAAGTTGTTCGTATCTTCGGGCTAAATCTATGTTTGGTAAAAGTAAATAACAATTTTTAAAATTTTGACATCAGAAGGAGTGGATCGACGGGTCTCATTTTCGGTCGATGAAATAGTTTGTCCGCTCGCCAAGTATATGTTGGCCATTTTGTGGGGAGGTACCAGAAAGAGCGGACCGATATCCTCCATATTGGAACTTAATTATACCCTTCACCACACAGGCAAAATGAATCGATATTATTATTACTTTTGAGAATATGCATATAATCACGTTCATAGTCGATTTATGCATGTCCGTCCGTCCATGTATTTTTTGAGCTATGTGCAGGTCGCACTTATAATCCGATTTGAACAAAATTTGGCACATGTTAAAATTTTGACATCAGAAGGAATGGATCGACGGGTCTCATTTTCTGTCGATGAAATATTTTGTCCGCTCGCCAAATATATGTTGGCCATTTTGTGGGGGAGGTACCAGAAAGAGCGGACCGATATCCTCCATATTGGAACTTAATTATACCCTTCACCACACAGGCAAAATGAATCGATATTATTATTACTTTTAAGAATATGCATATAATCACGTTCATAGTCGATTTATGCATGTCCGTCCGTCCACGTATTTTGGTGAGCAAAGTGCAGGTCGCACTTATAATCCGATTTGAACAAAATTTGGCACATGTTACTAATTTGGCTCAGGGACGAACCCTATTGGAATTGGAGAAAATCGGTTCAGATTTAGGTATAGTTCTATAGATATAGATAGTTTCCTCCGATTTTACGTAAATGGAGCACCATACTGCCAAAATTTGTCCGATTAATACATAATATTTCACAGAGAACTGAATTAGGTCCAGACTGATGCCTGCGAAGTTTAGTTAAAATCGGTTCAGACTTAGTAATAGCTTCCATATATAGTTTCGTCCGATTTTTGTGAATGATACACCAAACTCCCAATATGTGTCCGATTGAAGAAAATTTTGCACAGCGAATGCAATTGAGGAAAAATGATGTGTGACAAGGTTTATTGAAATCGGTTCAGATTTTGGGAGGTATATCTAAATTGAATATGGAGTGATAACAAAAAACAAATGGTGTATGCAACGGTTGCTCGATTAGGTCCTTGTGTTTATATATAGCTTCCATACATAATTGTACTCGATTTCACAGAAATGGTACACCAAAGAATCTAAGTCTGTCCGTTTGACATGCAATTTTTCATTGATTTCACAATAGTATGTGTATGGGGTTTTTCGATTGGTTCAAATATTTATCTATATACCACATTTAATTTCGCCCGATTCCATCTCAATGGTCCTCCAAAGGTTCTTTGACCGTTCTACCTACAGGATATTGCAGATATTAACATGTCTTGCATGTACCCAAAGTGGTGAAGGTTATCATATTTTCGGCCCCGTCCTACTTTTGAACTTTCCTTACTGGTCCAAAATATGAAATTTCAGCAAATCTAATACCGAAATATAGGAGGTACCGTTATATAGAGTCTACCTTAATAAATATACCAATATTTATTACTTTTGGTAGGAAAATTTGGAATTAAAACCCAAAATACCAAATTATAGCCAATTCGGTAGCAAATCGAAATTCAGACTAATGAGGGATGTCGATTTAAATGTAAACCAATACATCCCATTTTACTACTAAACATCGATATTTAAGATTGTAATCGATGTAAAATATCATAAGAAATTTGTGGAATTACTATAAAATTGTAGGTATGTATTTTTACAGGCATGATATATTAAAGTAATTATTCGCATTTAATCACAAACGAACATCGCATTTGACATTCCAACATACTAGTTCAATAATAAATGCTGTGTTCGAAACAAGGGTTGTGTGTTGTTTGAACACCACAATACAATACAACATATCATTATCAAATTAAAATTCCATTTTATATTTATTGACAAAATACCGGAAATGTTTGTGCAGATGTGCACATGTGTGGAAAATCACATTACCATGAAATTAAGCACAAAAAAACTTTGCCTCCCGCCCTCTTCTCAACAACAAACTAACTACAGCTGAAAGGTCCATGCCATTGTCAGATACTGAGGCATTTCAATAAAATCTACAGACATTTTCTTAGAAGAAATCGAATCAAACGCAACAGTCTGGAATCGAAAAAAAAACAGAAGCAACAAAAAAGCAGCCAGACGAAAATCAAATCAATTTTAATTTAGAGGGTAAAAAATGTTACACCCACCAAAAAAGAAAAGAAAACGAAGAAAAACACGAACAAATAAACTTTACAAATAAAAGAAATTTGGCAAACACCCTAACAAGGGTTGCCTGTTTTGGAAACACCAAAGGGAAGAATTATTCAAGAAAATCTGACCAATTGCAGAAGGGATGCTAAGCCCCGAGTAAGGTCAAAAATAAATGAGCTTAGCATACGAGCATAAATCTTCAAGAAAATACCAAGGAATTGAGAGGACATTAGATTAGAACAAAACAAAAAAGTAGCCTTAAATATCCTGATATATGACAGTGGGGGGAAAGTGCCGGGGGAGGAGTGTTGCAAAGAACAATACAGAAAAGGAAATTGTTTAAATGAATAAACGAATGTGAACCGTAACGAAATCATCGAAGGAAATAACAAAAATGCAAAAAACAATACCAAACAAAACAGCAGGACTTTCACACACGCACACAAACACATTCATAAACCCCCCACATGAATAAGCCCTCCTATTGATTTCCGTTCTATGTGTGTGTTTGTTGTATGTTGTGTGGTGTTGGCAAAGTTATTTGGTAATGCCTCAATGCCAATTCAAGCATATAAAATGTCCCTTTTTTAAAGGCATACTAACACACACACTTACTTCACATACACACCCGAGTGGACAACACATTGAAAGAAATCAAATGTAAATCTTTATCGATTTCACTTGTCGTGTAATCTGTTGTTCAAATGGTCGTCAAATGTATACAAACATATACTGTGTTGTTGTGGGTAAACACATACACAAATATATACATACAGAGGAATGTTTTGCATAAACAAATACAAATAAAATCAAATATACAAATATATGTTGGAAAATCTCCATATAGGATTTTTCATTTTATTATCCATATTTAGTGTTAAATGGATATCGGGAGGTCTTCTTCCGAAAAATATTACTCTCGGTTTAATTGCCCAAAATAATGATTCTATACACGCAGTGAATTCTTAGTTCATATATACAGTTTTGAGGTCTAGACGGCTATAATTATGGTACAATCAAGGAAAATCCTGCACTTTGAGAGATCAACATCAACATTTGTTGTACCCCTTTCAAACACTAACTTTAATTCGACCGGTTTGTCTGTCTGTTAATGTTGTATGTGCATAACAAGCTAAAGAGAGTCCCGAAATGCCTATTTATAATCATTTCGTTTCTAGCTATGTCCAAATATTGAGCGATGTTGAAACATTCCTTCAAATACTCTATACAAAAATCTGGAATGCCAAATTACAGTCCCATTGGTTAGTGCGGCAAAGTCCTTCAAAAAAAAAAAAACAAGTGAAAAAGCGTTCGGCCGGGCCGAACTTTGGATACCCTCCACCATAGTTATACTGACAGATACATGCAATGAAAATATAGGGAACATACCAAAAAGTGGGCATATACCGATAATTCTACAAACTGATTTATGTAAACCATTATGTACACCAAATACAAACCTCAGCAATTTTTAATGGGGATTTTTTCCTAAAATCTGTAAGATCCAAAAAGTGGACTGATACTGGCAACGCATGGTAGAGTACAAAATCCTCAAACTATTGTAATTTAGATTACAAAGTTATATGAGGGTATGCCTAAAGGGGAATCAATATTGATTGCATAGTGTAGGAAATAGTGAATATTTGGGGATATCATCATATGAGGGCTATGCCTAATTAATGACCGGTATATGCAAATTTTGAACCCAATATTTTAATTGTTTATCTCAATTTTTCCTTCAGGAGGTATCACTATATTGAGGAGATGCCTAAATGTCTGCCGATATATTTCATTATAGTCATGTTTGAGGTTTTTATCACAATATCTTTAGAAGGCGGAATGCTTACAACAGATGTAGGGTAAAAATTGACTATTCCCCGTAACGACGACCCAACCGCAACTCACGGTACAAATCATATAACTATTTGAATATAAACAAGTGAAAAAGCGTTAAGTTCGGCCGGGCCGAACTTTGGATACCCTCCACCATACATATACTGACAGGTACTAGAAATGAAAATAATGGGAACATACCAAAAAGTGGACCTATACCGACATTTCTAAACAGGAATTATGTAAACCATAATAAAGAATTCAGTAATTTTTAACGGATAATTATACGCTGTGGCTAATTGAAATATCGATTCTAAACCCCATGTATCTTTGGACCAAATGCGCTTCAAAAAATTGAGATTTCATCCAAACTTTGTCCTTCTTATTATTTCTTCCAATCTTAGTTCAAATTCGAAGATGGGGAATATCGGTCCACTTTGTCTGGAACCTCCATACAAGGGACTAGGTCTTAATGCGGATTATAGTTCATTATTAGAGATGGGCAGTGGGTAAATACCCAAAGGGTAAATACCCGGTAAATGGGTATTTACCATTTTACATTATGGTAAATACCCATTTGTGGGTATTTATTTGGGTATTTACTATATTGAATCGGTAATACAACATCTTTCACACTATTTCCGGGTTTCTGTTATCAAATCGATTAAGAATGGATATTTTTACGATACTTTAAAGACGTGGGTAAAAACTTGGGTAAATACCCGAGTTTTTACCCAAAAATTGGGTATAAACCCATTAACTGCCGAACCACTTGACATAGTCGGCCAAAATTTTGCACACATGTTTCTAATGTCAAAGCAAATATAGAAATCCAACATGGGGTCCCTGGGTCCAAGTTTTGATATAGCCCCCATATAACCATATCTCCCGATTTAAGGTATTTTTTGTCTATTAGACACATTTTACAACCAAATTGGCTGTAATTTGGCACAGAGCGTTCTTTTTGAGTACAAAATGTCCATGCACAATTTTATGTATGTAGGTCCACGCTTACTGGTAGCCACCATACAAAGGTACCCCTATTTTGAGTATTTACCCAAAAATTGGGTATAAACTCATTATCTGACGAACCACTTGACATAGGCGCCCAAAATTTTGCAGACATGTTTCTTATGTCAAAGCAAATATAGAAATCCAACATGGGGTCCCTGGGTCCAAGTTTTGATATAGCCCGCGTAACAAATCAGATAACTATTAAAACGCGTAACAAATCAGATAACTATTTTAATATAAAAAAGGGGGTTATATGGGGACTACCCCAAAAACGTGGGGGGGGCGAATATTAATAATTTTTGGTAGGGAGATTTGTTACCATATACGACTACAAAATATCAAATTGCAGTAAATTCCGTTGAAAAACGCGGTCAAGAACCCCAAAATACCGAAAATTGAGGGGTACCGTTATATGGGGGGTACCAGAAAAAATTGACCTATATTTATAATTTTTAGTAGGTTTATTTGGTACCCAATAAGAACTCAAAGTACCAAATTTCAGCGAATTCTGTTGAAAAACACGCTCAAGAACCTCAAAATACCGAAATTTTGGGGTTACCCTTACATGGGGGCTGTCCGAAAAAATGGACCTATATTTATAATTTTTAGTGGGGATATTTGCTACCAAATAAGAACTCAAAGTACCAAATTTCGCCGAATTCGGTTGAAAAACACGCTTAAGAACCTCAAAATACCGAAAATTGGGGGCATCCTTATATGGGAGCTATGCCTAAACGTGGACCGATATATCCCATCTTCGAACTTGACCTGCCTGCAGACAAAAGACGACTCTATGCGAAATTTTGGGGCTCTATCTCAATTCGTTTAGACGCTAGAGTGATTACAACAGACAGACGGACAGACGGACATGCATAAATCGTCTTAGAATTTTACGCTGATCAAGAATATATATACTTTATAGGGTCGGAAATGAGTATTTCGATGCGTTACAAACGGAAAAACAAAACTAATATACCCTCCATACTATGGTGGAGGGTATAAAAAGGGGGTTATATGGGGACTACCCCAAAAAGGGGGCGAATATTAATAATTTTTGGTAGGGAGATTTTTTACCATATACGACTACAAAATACCAAATTGCAGCAAATTCCGTTGAAAAACGCGGTCAAGAACCCCAAAATACCGAAAATTGAGGGGTACCGTTATATGGGGGGTACCAGAAAAAATTGACCTATATTTATAATTTTTAGTAGGTTTATTTGGTACCCAATAAGAACTCAAAGTACCAAATTTAAGCGAATTCTGTTGAAAAACACGCTCAAGAACCTCAAAATACCGAAATTTTGGGGTTACCCTTACATGGGGGCTGTCCGAAAAAATGGACCGATATTTATAATTTTTAGTGGGGATATTTGCTACCCAATAAGCACCCAAAGTACCAAATTTCACCGAATTCGGTTGAAAAAACACGCTCAAGAACCTCAAAATACCGAAAATTGGGGGGTATCCTTATATGGGAGCTATGCCTAAACGTGGACCGATATAGCCCATCTTCGAACTTGACCTGCCTGCAGACAAAAGACGACTCTATGCGAAATTTTGGGGCTCTATCTCAATTCGTTTAGACGCTAGAGTGATTACAACAGACAGACGGACAGACGGACATGCATAAATCGTCTTAGAATTTTACGCTGATCAAGAATATATATACTTTATAGGGTCGGAAATGAGTATTTCGATGCGTTACAAACGGAAAAACAAAACTAATATACCCTCCATACTATGGTAGAGGGTATAAAAAGGGGGTTATATGGGGACTACCCCTAAAAATGGTGAATATTAATAATTTTTGGTGGGGAGATTTGTTACCAAAATACCATATTTCAGCGAATTCGGTTGAAAAACGCCCTCAAGAACCTCAAAATATCGAAAATTGGGGGAACCCTTATATGGGGGCTATCCGAAAAAAATGACCTTTATTTATAATTTATTGTGGAGAGATTTGCTTCACAATAAGAACTCAAATTACTAAATTACAGCCAATTCGGTGAAAAAAATCCGGTCAAAACACCCAAAAACTGGAAATTGGGAGGTACCCTTATATGGGGGCTACCAGAAAAAGTGGACCTTTAATAATTTTTAGTGGGGAAAATTGGTACCCAATAAGAACCCAATGTACCAAAATTCAGCCAATTCGGTTGAAAACCGCGCTCAAGAACCCTAAAATACCGAAAATTGGGTGGTACCCTAATATGGGGTCTACACGAAGAAATTGACCTATATTAATAATTTTTAGTATAGAGATTTGCTACCCAATAAGAACTCAAAGTACCGAATTTCAGCGAATTCGGTCGAAAAATGCGATCAAACCCCCCAAAATACCGCAAAATTAGGGGTACCCTTATATGGGGGCTATCCGAAAATATGGACCCATATTTATAATTTTTAGTGGAGAGATTTGCTACCCAATAAGAACTCAATGTACCAAATTTCAGCGAATTCAGTTGAAAAACGCGCTCAAGAACCTCAAAATACCGAAAATTGGGGGGTAACCTTATATGGGAGCTATGCCTAAACGTGGACCGATAAAGCGCATCTTCGAACTTGACCTTCCTGCAGACAAAAGACGACTCTATGCAAAATTTTGGCGATCTATCTCAATTCGTTTAGATGCTAGAGTGATTACAACAGACAGACGGACATGGCTATATCGTCATAGAATTTTACGCTGATCAAGAATATACTTTATAGGGTCGGAAATGATTATTTCGATGAGTTACAAACGGAAAAACAAAATTAATATACCCTCCATACTATGGTGGAGGGTATAAAAAAGTGGGGGGTACCGACACTATCCACCCCCTGTCGGTTGCTTTTGAGAATATGCATAGGATCACTTTCTGAGTCGATTTATGCATGTCCGTCTGCCCGTCCATGTATTTTTGTGAACAAAATACAGGTAGCATTTATGATCCGATTTGCATGAAATTTTGCACAAGTCACTTATTTGGCCCAATGACAAACCCTATTGAAATTGGGTTCCAAAAATCGGTTCAGATTTAGGTATAGCTCACATATATAGTTTCGTTCGATTGATACACCAAACTCCCAATATTTGTCCGATTGAGACAGAATTTTGCACAACGCACTGAATTAGGTCCAGATTGATGTCTGCGAAGTTTTGTAGAATTCGAGTCAGATTTAGATATAGCTCCCATATATTGTTTCGCCCCATTGTATGTAAATACGCCCATTTATATATATATATTTATATATATATATTTATATATATATATATTTATATATATATATATATATATATAATAGAAAAAAATTTGTTTGTTTGTTTGTATGTTACCGATAGACGCCAAAACCGCCTAACAGATCTTAATGAGATTTATACTTTATGTCGGGGCATGCCCTGAAAGTAACATAGGCTATATAAACTTTTAAAATTCCGCGTGGATGCGGAGTTATAGCATCAAATTTTCTGAACATGTAATATGCGTTTATCTTAAGGACGGTTACAGATAACGCCTTCAAAATGTATCTGTATATCGTAGGAGTGAATACACATTATTCATAAAAATATGAGCGAGATAAGATCGGCGGAAATGTACTCTCGGTTACATTTAAATAATCTACATGTAGGAAATAAACAATGTTTTGTTTCTAGACTTAAAAACCGTTGAACAGATTTTACTGAGATTTTTACCGCACATCATGCCATCCGAGGGAAATAATATAGGCTATATAAACTTCCAAAATTTCGCGTGGATGTGGAGTTATCGCATCGAAAGTAATTATATACAGAACTAATATTCATTTTCTAAGCTTACATCTTAAGAAGGGTTAAAGATTCCCACTTCAAAATTTGTCTGAGTAACTTGGTAGCAAATACGCATCATCCCTACAAAAATTGGTGTGGTACAATAGGGGAAATGTACTCCTCACTGCATTTAATTAATCTAAATGTAGAAAATGGAAACTCTATTGGTTGTTGACACAAAACCGCTAAATAGATTTTACTGAAATTTTCGCAGTAAGTCAGCAAATCCATATAAGTAAGATAGGCAAGATAAACTTCGAAAATTCCGCGATGACGAGGAATTTTAGCATCTATGCATATATTTGAATATCTTAAATAAATCGGCTCATAAAATTTTTATGATACACAGATAATTACATACAAATCTTATGTGACCAGGAATTAACAAAATTGGTCCAAATCGATAATGTTCGACTCATCATTTTTGGTCCTTTTATGTTATTATCAGTAATGATAAAAATCACCAGTTCAGTAATTCCGCTAACGTCTGCTGTTTTTCATCTCTCTATTATCTATATATTGGAAGAAAATTTGTGTAAAATGAAATTTTTTTGACATTTTAATTGTTATATTTTGTCAATTTGTGAAAAAAATAAAATTTTGGATTTTTTAATTTGAAAAATTCAACCACCATTGAAGAAAAAGACTATGAATTCAATATGGGAGATATCCGAAAGAGAAATGCTGATTGTAGAATAAAAGTTATAAAAGTCCGAAATCTGTGGTGGCTTATCATTATAGCTGATATGTTTCGAGGATCTACAGAGGAAATAACTAACTCTAATGCCACAAATCCTATCTTCGGACTTGCTTGACATAAACAGCTGATTTGAAGTAAGGCCGAGGAAGATAGGGTTACCAAATGTTCCCCTTAAATCAATTAACAAATTAATGATATTACAGAGTTTTTCATACATATATTTTATGTTGCGAATAATAAAATATAAAAAAATAATTATAAAATTATCGTTAGAATTTACAAAATTACTAAAATATAATAGAAACAATGTAAAAATCGAATACAGTTTATATTGTATGGCAACACTATTTCTCAAAGTACCATGTCGACGTTTATTTTTTTCGCAGTTCAAAATTTCAATTCACGTGAGAAGCAGAACAGGAGGTAGCTTCTGGGGTGAAGTGTATTTGTGAAGTGAAAAGAACACACCGTGAGTTCCAGAACATACCCGTATATATAGGTTCGGTAAACATATTATGATGTGATAATGCATTATTGTGAATTTTTCTTGACAATAAAACAATTAAAAATACACAACTCAAACTTAACAAGGATCATACGTCAGGTATCTAAGCGATATTAATCGGAGTGAGAAAGGGATCCCAATCATATCATGGGGAAATAGTTGAGAATACAGACATAAATAATTGCTGTAATGTAAATGAAGGATTGTAGTGGTTTTGGAAGGAATAATGAAAATATGTAAATATTGGAGAAAATATATTTGTGGATGGTACTGTTACAACTGATTAGAAAAGTCAAGCTAAATTTGGTTTTGATATTACCACCGTTATTCAAAGATTATTTAAAAATATATTTGTAATCTATTGAATAGAATCAAATATACTAATACATAACTTTTCGACGTTAACTATCCAATGTTAATAACTTTAGTAGGGGCAGCGAAGCGCCACGGGTTCAGCTAGTATGTATATATATTTTATACATATTTCGCTTGATGATTGAAATTAAATTTTTCATAAATTTCAGATTGGTATGTGTATGAGTTGTACACAGTTAATTTCGTCCGAATCCATTTCAACGATCCTTCAAAGATGCTATATGTATTTTATCTAAATGATATTGTACATATGAGCATCTCTTGTATGTACTCAAAGTGGTAAAGGATGTCATATATTCGGCCCCGTCCGACTTTTGAAATTCCTTACTGTTTTGGAAGTTCAACAGTTAATACGGTTGAACAACGTGCCCAAAGTCTCCAAAATATCGAATATTGGGGGGTAACGTTATGTTGGGACTACACCAAAACATGGACTGATATTTCAAAATTTCACAGCTATATATATTATATTTTGCGATCGTGATTTCAACAGGCGGACAGACGGCCACCCATAAATCTACAGAGAATTTTATTCTGACCAAGAATATATATACTTTGAACAAATATTTACATTTGTATACCCTTCACCACTCTGTGGTACAGGTAATTATGTCTTTGTACATACGTTTGTAACAGGCAAAAGGAAACGAGATAGACACATGGTTCCCTTTGAGAATATGAATAGAATCACTTTCTGAGTCGATTTATTCATGTCCGTCCGTCCGTCCGCCCGTTCGTCTGTCTGTCGATGTTAAATTGTAGACAAAGTACAGGTCGCATTTATAATCCGAATTGGATGAAATTTGGCATAGGTCACTTATTCGGCCCAAGGACGAACCCTATTGATCGGTTCAGATTTAGATATAGCTCCCATATATATTTTCGTCCCTTAAGGTAAATGGTGTGCCAAAGTCCCTATATATCATTCGATTTGCACGAAATTTGGCACAGCGCACTAAATTAAGTCTAGAATGATGTGTGCAACGTTTCGTGACAATCGGATCATATTTAGATATAGCTCCCATATATATATATATATATATTTATATATTTATTTAGATATAGCTCCATATATATTTTCATCCGATTTTAGGTAATTGGTGCACTAAAATCTCAGAAAATCATTTGTCATAGCGTATTGAATTAAGGCTAGAATGACGTGTGCTAAGTTTCGTGAAAAAATATAGTCCCCATATATATTTTCGTCCGATTTTATGTAATTTGTGACTTTTTGGTATAGGGTGCTGAATAAAGTCTAGATTGACACAACGTATTGAAGTAATATAAATTAGTCTCTGGCAAGTTTCCCTGAAATCGGTACAGATATAGATATATAACAAAAACTCGTCGTCTGTTAGGATACATATGTACAATATACTCAAAGTGGTGAAGGGTATCATATAGTTGGCCCAGTTTGACTTTACTACTTTCCTTACTGGTTTTCAAGGTGTTGCAACGTGATGTAGGGTATCATATAGTGGTGATTTTCTTTTTCATTGATGAAATACTCTTGAACTCCTAAAATATGTAATGTAGAAAATATCATATATGAATCTGAATATATGTATACTAAATATGTGTAATCAAATTCAACTAATACTTTCTATATTGACAAATGTCCACACATATTATTCTAACATAATAACATTTGGAAATTAGTCAATAATCGATTTTAATATATCTATCATATCAAAAAAAAAAAAAAAAAAAAAAAAAAACACACAATTTGACAAAATTCAACGAAAAACAAAAAATATCATACATATAAAATTTAAAGGTATCCAATTTTAATCCGGCCCGCTTTTGCACAAAGACTCGCTCCATTAAATATCAAAAAAATACAACTATAGACTATACAGAAAGGGACTTTGGCAAAATGTAATCCAAAAGCAGACAATAACACTACAAATCCCCTTCAGAAAAAAAAAACAAAACAAACGAACACAAAAACGTACATAAAAAGTCGAAAAAGTAGATGAATTACTGGAAGGCACAGAAAAAAAGGTTCAGTTTTTGTGTTGGTGTGTGTGTGTGCGTATGTATTTGCGCATTAATCAATTGCAATTGCCGGCAGCTTTACACGCATTAAAGCAACAGTAAAGCCGTAAAGCAAACGAATCAACAAAAACTACAAACGAAGATATGTGTGTATGTATGTATTTTCTGTCACAGACAGACTCAACTTACACCCGGGGATATCTTTTCCTTCAACCATTCAACGCAACGCAACGTAAGGCAATACAACATACGCACAAAAAGATGTCACAAACGCAATTTCAAAGAAAAGAAACAAAACCGACAATTTACTTGTGTGTGTATGTGTGTGTGGATTTCTTTATGTCATTCTTTAAGGAGCTGATTTTGTACTGCGAAGGAGATGGGGACAATCAGACACAAGCCGTTTAGCCGGCAGATTGATTTGTAGGTTTGACCCCCACAGCTTAACATTTTGATTAAATTAAATTACGCAAAGGAAATAAAATCTCTCCTCCCCTCGTCCTCTTCAGCCTGCGGAAAAGAAAATGGCCAGAAGAAATCCAGATTAAAGTTGGCAGGGAGGCATACAAACGAAAGAAAGAAAGCACAAAAAAGAGAAAATCTCCCTTTTTAAGCATTCATATGTCGAATAGTAATTGTCGAAGGACTAAATGACAAAGGATTGCCGCCAGACTATGACTGTGAAGGCGATGGCAACATATCACAACGCCACACATACACACTCTCATGTATTCGCTACACCCAGTAGACTATGGCCAGACCAAAAAAGGACATATTTTATATGCTTGCATTTGGGCTGCACTGGGTTGCTTGTTTGACTCGTTAAATCAAAAGGGATGTTATTATCCTTCGCATACATTACAGTACAGCCATCTCCCCCCGACTGCCAAGTCAAGCCGAATGTACTAATTTGTTGTTTAACAAATGTTTGACAATTTGTTGGAATTTAAGTGTCCTTAATTTGAGAGGATGATTTTTCTTTGGCTCATTTTGTGAAGCACATTCGTCGTCGTCGTCTCCGTCTTTGCCATTCGTTGCCTATAACTAAAAGTTGTGCAATTAAAGGATAATGAGCAGTATCTAATTTCTAGCTACTGGTGTGTGGGTGGATGGTCCATGTGGAATGGGAAGGGGTATCTGTGTGTGTGTGTGTTTGTCATTTGTCAGTGTATTTTTTCTAGTTTTCTATGGGTTGTTTGTCTTTTTTTTCGTAATGTCATCCAAACAAATTTTAATTAAGACATGTTTTAAAGGGAGAAAGGAAGTTGGGAACATAAAGAAAAAAATAAGTGGCACACATGGGGCAACTCATAAATTGTCCACTGTCAAGGTGATTTGCTGCTGTTTATTTTTTAAATTATTGTACTTGTTTTTTGTTTGCCAATGCAACTAAGCCGTTTTACTAATTATATAAAGGAAATTTATGGCCTTCCTGACCTAAAGAGAGGGGACAAGAAATTATATGGACACTAGGTAAAGTGTCCAGTATTAGATTATACTTCTACATCATTATTAGTGGGTCTTAAACGAAACTGTTTCTTCAAAAAATTTTATACTTGGAAATATTTGTGTTTATTAACCTAGATACCGCCAGGGACTTATTCTTGAAAATCTAATATTTAATTTTTAAACATAACTATTTTATTAACCCAGATATGTGAAGTGACCATTAAATTTCGGTATTTACAGTACGTTGGATCTGAGCCTCTGCAGTACATTCCGATCAACAAAGCGGTATATCTTCGTTAATAATTCGAATATTGACTTGACAGAAATTCGCTGAAAAACGGGGGTTGTCTCATAAGTTGTTCATAATTTTAATCGAACCAAACCCCACCCCCATTAAAGATTTTAATTTCTACGATTTCTATGTAACTTCGAATATAAGCCCCTGAAGATTTAAAGGATAAGAAACGGAATTAACATAATTTTGTTGTTTTGTATTTGTTTTTTCTTTTGTTCTTCAGAAAAGATTATTTCGATGTGTTACAAATGGAAAAACAAATTTAATATACCCTCCATATGGAGGGTATAAAAAGAGGTTTATATGGGGACTATCTCTAAAAGGAGGTGAATATTACTAACATTTGGTAGGGAGATTTATTATCATATACGACTATAAAATATCAAATTACAGCGAATTCGGTTGAAACCACACCCAAGGACCCCAGAAATTATGAAAACAGGAAGGTACCCTTATTGGGAGCTACCGGAAAAAATGGAACTATATTTTTAATTTTTTTGGAGAGATTTGCTACCCAATAATAGCTTAAAGTACTAAATTACAGCCAACTCAATTAAAAACCAGGAAGGAAAGTAGTAAAGTCGGACGGGACCGACTATATGATGCCCTTCACCACTGTGGGTATATTCAACAGATGAATCCTAACAGACGTCGAGATTTTGAAGGACCATTAACATGAAAATGGATGCATAAACATGACATTCTGCAACCTATACTAAATTTTTCATTTGGTCAGATACAGGGTTGCTTCAAGCTATGTTATATTAACTTCAGTACGTTGTGCCAAATTTTTTGTCAATCGGCCTACCTTGGGGTTCTTGGTGAACCAATTATCTATCAGACGAAAATACATATGGAAGCTATATCTAAATCTGAACCGATTTTTCCCAATTTCAATAGAGTTCGTCCTTGGGCTAAATAAGTGCCCTATGCCAAATGTCATCCAATTCGGATCATAAATGCGATCTTTACTTTGTTTACAATTTAACATGGACAGACAGACGGACGGACGGACGTGCATATTTATAATTTTCAGTTTGGAAATTTTGTAACCAATAATAACCCATTGTACTAAATTTCTGCGAATTATGTTAAAAAGCGCGCCCAAGAACCCCAAAATATTTTGGGGGTACACTTATATGGGAACAACGCATAAACGTGGACCGATATAGCCCATCTTCGTACTTGACCTGCCTGCAGACAAAATACTCTAGTAAAATTTTGTTGGTCTATTTCAATTCGTTTAGAGGCTGGAGTGATTACAACAAACAGGCAGACGGACATGGCTAAATCATCATAGAATTTTACGCTCATCATGAATATATACTTTATAGATTCAGAAATGATTATTTCTAGGATTTACAAACTGAAAAAAATAATAAACTCTCCATACTATGGTGGAGGGTATAAAAATAAATATTTGCGGATATACACGCCTATTTTGGGACTTAGAGCTTTTTCTGTAGCTAAGTTTGTATGTTTGCATGGACTCAGGCCTTTCCTAACAACTTGTCCCTCATTATATTTCTTAATTGCTGCAATAAATGTGTACTTTTGTTGATTATACCCTTCACCACACTGTGGTACAGGGTATTATGTCTTTGTGCATATGTTTGTAACATGCAAAAGGAAACGAGGTAGACCCATGGTTCCTTTTGAGGATGTGCATAGAATCACTTTTTAAGTCGATTTATGCATGTCCGTCCGTCCGTCCGTCTGTCTGCCTGTCTGTCCATGTATTTTTGTGAGCAAAGTACAGGTCGCAATTATGATCCGAATCGGATGAAATTTGGCACAGTTAATTTGTTTGGCCCAAGGACGAACCCTATTGAAATTGGGAAAAATCGGTTCAGATTTAGATATAGCTCCCATATATATTTTCGTCCGATTTAAGGTGAATGGTGTACCAAAGTCCCTATATATCTTTCGATTTGCACGAAATTTGCTATAACGTACTTAACTGGGCTTAGAATGATGTGTACCAAGTTTTGTGAAAATCGGTCCAGATTTAGATATAGCTCCCATATATAGATTCGTCCGATTTCATGTAAATTGTGCACCAAAGTCCCTATATATCTTTCGATTTGCACGAAATTTGGCATAACGTACTGAATTGAGCCTAGAATGATATCTGCCAAGTTTCGGGAAAATCGGTCCAGATTTAGATATAGCTCCCATATATAGTTTCGTCCGATTTCATGTAAATGGTGCACCAAAGTCCCTATATATCTTTCGATTTTTCGAAATTTAGCATAACGTACTGAATTGATGCTGGAATGATGTGTGCTGAGTTTCGAGAAAATCGGTATAGATTTAGATATAGCTCCCATATATAGTTTCGTCCGATTTCATGTAAAAGGTGCACCAAAGTCCCTATGTATCTTTCGATTTGCACGAAATTTGGCATAACGTACTGAATTGAGCCAAGTTTCGTGAAAATCGGTCCAGTTTAAGATATAGCTCCCATATATAGTATCGTCCGATTTCATGTAAATGGTGCACCAAAGTCCCTATATATCGTTCAATTTGCACGAAATTTGGCATAACGAACTGAATTTATGCTGAAATGATGTGTGCTGAGTTTCGTAAAAATCGATTCAGATCTAGATATATATATTTTCGTCCAAATTAATCTAAATAATGTACCAAGTTCTTATGTTGCATAGCGTTTTGAATTTAATCCAGAACGATGTGTGCCTAGTTTCGTGAAAATCGGTCAAAACTTAGATATAGCTCCCATATATATTTTCGTCCGATTTAATGTAAATGGTGCACCACTTGTATCTTTCGATTTGCACAAAATTTGACATAGCGTTCTGAATTGATGCTGGAATGATGAGTGCTGAGTTTCGTGAAAATTCGGTTCAGATATATATATTTATATATTCGTCCGATTTAATCTAAATAATGCACCAAGTTCTTATGTTGCATAGCGCTTTGAATTTAAACCAGAATGATTTGTGCCAAGTTTAGTGAAAATCGGCTGAGATTTAGATATAGCTCCCTTATATTATAGATTGATTTTGAGTAATTGACGCACCAAGGAACCAATATATGGCTGATAGGAACAAAACGTACTGAAATTAGTATAACCTAACCTGTGACAAGTTTCGTTGAAATCGGTTCATATTTGGATATAGCATCCCTATATACGTAAATTGTGCATCAAACTCCTCATATTTGTTAGATTGACATCAAATTTTGCACAACGTACAAAATTGAGCATAGAATAACGTAGTTGGGTTTTCTAGAAGTACAGACCTAGCCCAACGGATGACCTATTGATATTTGTTTGAAGTCGATTTACATACTTTTGTTCCATTGTAACAAACGAATGACATGTTTATGGATAGATCTAGGTCGTTTCACATTTAGATAAATATCACATATTTTATTTCATACAATTTCATGATAATAGTCCTGTTTAATATACCCATAGTGGTGAAGGGTATCATATAGTCGGCCCCGTCCTAACTTTACTACTTTCCTTACTGGTTTTTTAAATGCTAATATGATTTAAAAGAGGAAAGGTTATTTTGGAATCAGAACTTATACAAAACCAGTAAGGAAAGTAGTAAAGTCGGACGGGGCCGACTATATGATACCCTTCACCACTTTGGGTATATTCAACAGATGAATCTTAACAGACGTCGCATTTTCGAAGGATCAGTAAAATGAAATTGGACCCATAAACATATCTTTCTGCAACCTATACTAAATTTTTCATTTGGTCAGATATAGAGTTGCTTCTTACAATGGGACAAAATTATGTAAATCAATTTTAAGCATATATCAGTCGTATACCCGTTGATTATTTAGATACGTATCTGATAAATATGAGGCGTTTGGTGCACCATTTACTTCAAATCGAACGAAAATATTTATAAAAGATATATCGAAATCTAAGCCGATTCCATCGAAACTTGTCACAGAATAGCGGCCACATTTTAGTTCTTGGTGCATCATTTATTTAAAATCGGGAGAAAATATGGTAGCTCCATCCATATTTGAACCGATTTCAATAAAACTTTCCGCATGCTAGGTTATATAAACTATATAACATAAGGTCTTTGGTGAACTTTTTACTTAAAATCTGACGAAACTATATATAGGATCTATATCTGCATATGAACTAATTTCAACAAAACTTGGCTCACGTTATCTCATAATAACTTCTATACGTTGTGAAAAATTTTGTGCCAATCGGACCCACCTGGGGGATTCCTGCAGCATTTATATCTAACTTATAGGAAAAACTACGTTCATTACGAAAATATATAGGGACTCTGGTGCACCATTTACCTAAAATCGGACGAAAATATATATTGGAGCTATATATTAATCTTAACAGATTTTCACGAAACTTAACACACATCATTGTAGACTTTATTCAGTACGCTGTACAAAATTTCGTGGAAATCGGAAGATATATAGGGACTTTGGTACACCATTTTCCTTAAATCGGACGAAAATATATATGGGAGCTCTATCTAAATCTAAACCGATTTTCAGGACACTTAACACACATCATTCCAGACTTTATTGAGTTCGATATGCCAAATTTCATGCAAATCGAAAGATATTTAGGGACTTTGGTACACCATACTCCTTAAATCGGACGAAAATATATATGGGAGCTATATCTAAATCGGAACCGATTTTCACGAAACTTAGCACACATCATTATTGACCTAATTCAGTACAATATGCCAAATTTCGTGAAAATCGAAAGACATTTAGGAACTTTGGTGCAACATTTACCTTAAATCGGACGAAAATATATATGGGAACTATATATAAATCTGAACCGATTTTCAAGAAACTTGGCACACATCATTCTAGACCTAATTCATTGCGCTGTGCCAAATTTCGTGGAAATCGAAAGATATATAGGGACTTTGGGACTTAAATCGGACGAAAATATATATGGGAACTATATATAAATCACAACCGATTTTCATGAAACTTAGCACACGTCATTTTAGACTTAATTCAATACACTATGCCAAAATTCGTGCAAATCAAATGATTTTCAGGGACTTTGGTGCACCATTTAACTAAAATCGGGCGAAAATATATATGGGAGCTATATCTAAATCTGAACCGATTTTCACGAAACTTAGCACACATCATTCTAGACCTAATTAAGAAGGCTATACCAAATTTCGTGCAAATCGAAAGATATATAGGGACGATTTACATTAAATCGTACGAAACTATATATGGGAGCTATACCTAAATCCGAACCGATTTTCTCCAATTTCAATAGGGTTCGTCCTTGGGCCAAATAAGTGACATATACCAAATTTCATCCAAATCGGATCACAAATGCGACCTGTACTTTGTTCACAAAATACATGGAAGGACAGACGGACGGACGGACAGACGGACGGACATGCATAAATCGATTGAGAAAGTGATTCTATGCATATTGTCAAAAGGAACCATGGGTCTATCTCGATTATTTTTGCCTTTTGCAAACATATGCACAAAGACATAATACCCTGTACCATAGTGTGGTGAATGGTATAAATATGAATAAAAGCTAGTAAAATCGTCGTTCTGCAGGGCCCCACTTTTTATACACTCCACCATGAGGTACACAGTCAAATAGAAAGTTTGGACCCGAAATATCAAAGTAGAACCAATTCGATTGAAAAACATACCCATAATATCTAAAATACCAAATAATGGGTGTAGCGTTATAAGGCAAGTCCGGGGCAAGTGCGAACATTGGGCAAATATTAATACATTTTGGTAGGGAGATTTTGTAACCAATTACAGCCAATTCGCTGTAGAAAAGTTGCCCAAACCCAACAAAATTCAGAATATTGGGGATAACGAGTATGGGGAATACCTTAAAAAGTGGACATATATTGATAATGTTTTATAGGAAGGTGTGCTACCCTACAAGTACCTAAAATACCTAATTACAGTGAAAATTGTGTCCTAAATCCTCATAATTCGACTTAGAGCCTTTATATGAAGTTAAGCCAGCTACATGTGATGAATTGAACTTAGCGCTTTACTCATAAATACAAAACTACAATAACAAATAATGTAACTGTATTTGCGCAAAAAATAATCATTATAGGTCTGTCTTTTGTTATAGCACCCATATAAAGGTCCCGCCCAATTTTCGATATTTTGAGAGCCTTAGTCGCATTTTCCAACCAAAATGGCTTTATTTTGGTATTCTTGGTAAAAATATACTTCTCCGCAGAACATTTTCAATATTGAAAAAAGGAGCACATGCTGTAATTTAATTTAATTTTCACACCCTTCACCACACTGTGGTACAGGGTATTATGTCTTGGTGCATATGTTTGTAACAGGCAAAAGGAAACGAGATAGACACATGTTTCCTTTTGAGAATATGCATAGAATCACTTTCTGAGTCGATTTACGTCTTTCCGTCCATGTATTTTTGTGAACAAAGTACAGTCGCATTTATGATCCGATGTGGATGAAATTTGGCATAGGTCTCTTATTTGGCCCAAGGACGAACCCTATTGAAATTGGAAAAAATCGGTCCAGATTTAGATATAGCTTCATATATATTTTCTTCCCATTTAATGTAAATGGTACACCAAAGTTTCTATATATCTTTCAATTTGCACGAAATTTGGCAAAGCGTAATGAATTAGGCCTAGAATTATGTGTGTTAAGTTTCCTGAAAATCGGTTCAGAGTTAGCTATAGCTCCCATATATATTTTCGTCCGATTTAATGTTGATGATGCACCAAAGTCCCTATATATATCTTTCGATTTGCACGAAATTTTGCATAGCGTAATGAATTAGGTCTAAAATTACGTGTGTTAAGTTTCCTGAAATCGGTTCAGATTTAGATAAAGCTTCTATATCTGATAAATAAATTAGTATTGGTTGCAGAATGACATGTTTATGGATCCAATTTGATTTTACAGGTCATTTAAATATGCGACGTCTGTTAGGATCTATCTTTTGAATATACCCAAAGTGGTGAAGGGTATAATATAGTCGGCCCCGTCCGACTTTATTACTTTCCATACTGGTTTTACATGGTCATAATGGTTCCCAACAAATGTGATGGGTTGGAGTTGGTCCAAGATATTGGATTCTAAATACAATGTATGCCGCTCAATGACATTATGCTTTTGTATGCAGAATATGAAATGCCTATAAAAAGGTAATTTCAACGGGACAATGATCTAAAACACCCCACTCGATCACCAATACAGTGATTTCAGGACAACAATAAAGAATCTTAGGATTATCACCCAAAGTGTATAGACCAAAAATGATGAAGGCTATCATATTGTCGGGCCCAACTGACTTTTGAACATTTCCTATTGGTTTATTTTTAATATGTTTTGTGAAGAAGTTCTTCATCCATGTATTTTTGATAATAATATGATAATGTAAAGAAAATCGGTTTCTTATAAACAATTGATTTAATGCGTCTATTAAATAGCCATCTTCAAATTGACTTTTTCTATTATCGGTGTTCCATCCGACCGAATTTATAACCTTAACTACTTGGAAATGTTGCACTTATCTCTTTGGATGGTTAAAGCACACGAGTCCATGTATTTTATAATCTTTTCATGTCTGTTTGTCCCTCTGTCCCCAAAACTTAAATATGTAAGTTTAAAATTTCGATAAACTTTTCAAAATTTATCTCTTCAAATGTTCTAAAGATTGAACATAATAATGACAATATACAAGGGCCACTGAACATATATTCTCAAATCGTGTATATATATATATATCAATGTATTTAATAAAATAGAAAGAAATAATTTGCATCTGTATGTGTCTGTGTTATTTTTTGTTGACTTGCATTTCATTGCAAAACGTGAAATACCATTACATATCAACCACAATTACATTTACATAGTTGTACGCATTTTTCGACCTTCGTCTGCTCTCCATTGCCACCGCTGCAGCCATCAGCATCATCATCATCAATGACATTTAGACCAATATGCAATTGTTTGCATGTATCTTCAGACAACCAAACACCCACACACACACACATATAGTCAAATACGAGTATATGTTTCTATGTGTGGGTGAGCATGTGTGTGTGAGAGTGCAACATGAAACAGCTTTCGTTGACACCAAAATTGCTGCAATTGCAAAATGTAATGCAAATATTTTTGCAAAACGAAGACTCTGTGGCATTCAGATCGAAATGTTGCTGCTGATGATGCTGCTATCACACAGCCTGTGTGCAAGGTGTATGGCCTGAGGGGTATCGGCTGGGGAGAAAGAATTACGGGTTAAACGGGTGTCCTTGTATATGTGTCGCCGCCTACAGTCGTTCGTTTGTTGTTGTTGTTGTTAAAACTAAATAAATTCAATACAATATTGAAGATATTGATGTAAAACAATTCGATTACGGTTTTGCCAAATACTATTGAACTCAATCGAACAGAACTGATGATGCCAGTGGGAGTTGTTTGCGTGGGTGTGTGTGGCTGTGTAGGTGATGTTGCAATTTCTACACATTGACACATTTTCATTGAGGTCGCATTAAGGTATGTA
>NW_026878933.1:0-25515 GCF_032173495.1 Musca vetustissima
ATTACAAACATGCTGTTTCGTATCTTCGCAAATTCGTGGGGCGAGGCGTGCATTTGATCTCGGAGAGGGAGGTTCATCTCATCAAGGGTAAGATGAGATATGTGAGGAAATTCTAGAGAATCTATCCTCACGCTCTCCATCGCGAACTCGAGATGGACAAGATCTCCCTCCCGAATCTCTCTGCTCGCACAAAAGTAGTAGAGTCGGCGAAGCCCACTGTCTCTGACAAAGGTGCTAAACCGACTTCTGACCTGAAGCCCAGTTCTAATCCGAACCAGTGTAAAAATGCGGAGGAAAAGGCAATTGAGGGTATCCCAAAGCAAATTGACACCCATAAGGGTGGTCAACTTGCGGAGGGCTCTGTCTCAATGCCCGATTCTGCGCCTAATGACAAGGGTGAGGCAAAAGCTCTGGGTGGATCCAAAAATGGTCGAAGCAGGAAGAAGGGGAAGTCAGTAAAGGGAGCAGATGTCGACCCACAGAGTAAATCTGTGAAGCGAATCCGCTCTTCAGAAGTTCCGCAACCCTCACCCAAGAAGACGATGACTTCTCGTCTGGTAGACCCTTCTACCTCTTATGCGACTTGCTTTGGACAACAAACTGCGGAGAAACGACTAAGTACGGAGAAGGCTTCAACCTCCTCTGGAAAGGCGACCTCCAAGGTTCGTAGTCAACGACAGCGTAAGCCGTATGATAGACCAAATAAGGTAGCCACTGAAGAAGACCTTCTTGTGGCGATCATAGAAAAAGCTGATCCTCAGGGCAGAATCAGTGAGAGTCATTAGTTCCTATTTGAAGGAGCCCTTCGGTCGGCTATGGTCTGTGGGACGGACCAAGGGGATCGATAGTTAGGTAATGCCTTCATGCAGAAAGGTGCCAAAATCATTAACTGTTTAAACAAGAAATCCAATGATTTCCTTGTGGAAACCGTTAATGGCTTTGGCGTGCTCTGGGAAGGAGCAAACCTTGCAGCGGTCTCCCTAGCGGAAATCCCAACAAGACGGTTCCTTTCAGCCTGGGTTCCCCCACCTTCTGTGGACAAGGAGCTCCGGCTGAAGATGCTGGCGCTACAAAACCCAAGCCTCCCTACATCGAGTTGGACTGTGGTCAGTCTAACTCCCTGTAACTCAGTAGAAGTGGGGAAGCTGCATCATTGCAAGTCCGCAGCCGCCGAACTACTCCTGTCCCTCACGAACTCGGAAGTGGACATTGCCTTAGTTCAGGAGCCATATATTTATAATAATATGATTTCTGGACTAAGGAATTCCAACTTTGATATTTTTGCCGCGTCCATGGGGGACAAGGCGAAAAATGCTCGATGAAATGACGAGCGCCTGCAATGTCATATTGGGATGCGACGCAAATGCTCACCGTTTTCAATGGGGTAGCAAGCACACAAACAAACGAGGTGAATCCGTTTTCGATTTTATATTATTCTATAATTTACGCATATGTAATAGGGGTAGTGATCCGACTTTTAAAGTTAGGGATAGAGAGGAGGTCATTGACTTTACCCCTTTCAAATCTAGATGACTCCGTCATCAGAAATTGGAGGGTATCTGATTAATGTTCCTTCTCGGATCATTTAAAGATTCTCTTCGAGTACTCTTTTGACGGAGATAGACAACAGCCTTATGCCTCGCCAAATATATATCTGATCCTTGATCTATGGATCTATGGAACGAGGTAAAGGTTACTTACATTCCTAAAGCAGGAAAACCAAACCACTCTGCACCAAAAGACTATAGACCCATTAGCATATCATCCTTTCTCCTCAAGACTCTCGAAAGACTGATCGACCTGGAGATTAGGAGTCGTATAGACACCACCTCTCTTAGCAACTCACAACACGCATGCATAAAGGGCAAGTCTGTGGAATCTGCACTGCATGAAGTGGTAGGCTATATTGAGAGGAACATGGAAAATTCAAATTTTACGCTGGCCGCCTTCTTAGATATAAAGGGAGCCTTTAACAACGTTAAACTTGAATCCATAAACCACTCACTTAAAGAAGTTGCAATTCCTGATACCCTGACATCTTGGATAGATAAACTGCTTATCTTATTGTAAATTCAAGTGTGGGGGATACAAAAACCAGGAAAACGGTAACTAGAGGCACACCTCAAGGAGGGGTTCTTTCGCCGTTACTATGGCTACTGGTGATTAATATTATTGATTATAATTAATATGTATCACCATTGTCCTAATGCCATCACTGTACATAAACAGGCGTGCCATCTCTGACGGAAGCTGTCAACTCTTTGTTTTGATGTTTGTTTTTTTTTCTTTCTCTCCTTTTTTATTTCTGCCTCAACACAGTTGAGTGAGTGCAGACGAAAAAAAGAAAATAATTTACCGATAACCAGAACCGAAAACGAATTTGTCAAAGAAATATACTGCCATATATCAAAACCAAATCAATTTATTGAAATAAATTAAATATTAGTATTCAACAAATAAGTGTTTTACTACTGCCTCATATAAGTGAATTTGTGAATTTACTAGTGCCTCGACATAGGCGAACAACAACCTGTGCTTTTTCTTTGCGCCTCAACAAATCAACTGGAAGAATCATCTGCCTTGGAGTAGGATATTTCAACGGCCGGAGCAAGTTTTGTATTGGAACAGAACATAAGGTCCTTCGAGAGCCATAGTCCACAATCAGGCCAATATCACTCAAGGCAAATGTACGTACACATTGAGAGTGGCTGCTCATTATTGTTGTTGCGATCGTTGAGAAGAGTTATAAAAGAAGAGGAAAAGAATAACATAGAACGCAACGCAGTTGTTCGAGAACAATTATTAGAATTTTTTGATCGCTATTAAAAAGGATTTTTCTACAAGAGGAAGAAAACAATAAAAATAAGTTGTTAATGAAACAAAATAAAATATTTATTAAATGGTCCCGATTTATAAATCATCGTTTATAATTTTCGAATAATTGTGCTAACAAACAGCATCTTTGTACAAACCGAAACACTGTTCCTGAAACAAAGGTTGAGTTAATAGAAACAAAACAACCAGAATAACGGAAGCATAGAAAGAAAACTATGAAAATATAGAGGAATATACAATTCGAGATTATTACTTTCGCTCTCATCATCTCTTATACGTATGCACACAAAGGTGGGGAACATTTGTAGACATTTGAATATTGTCCCTGGTTATTATGGAAATAAATTTGCTTGTGAGTAAGAAATAACTGTCCCAGCGAATAATAAAATTTTATCGAACACAATTTTAAGGCTGGTTGTTAATTTTATATATTTCGAAGAAAACTTGAAACCAATTCTTGGAAATTAAACCAAACACATTTCTCCCAATAATTATTTATAAATTAAAGAATAAATTTTCCAAATATTGACAATAATTCTGTCTCGAATGGTGAATATTATCACGGTCCCAAAGTAAAATTATTTCGCATATTTGAAACTATATTTCCATAAAGATATAAAATAGAATTTGAATTTGAAAATAGTTGACCCCAATTTTGGAAATTAAATTGAGGAAAAAGCTACAATTTCTCCAATTTATCATATTACTAGTTCGTTAGAAAAAACAATCCATATTGTCGGCACAGAGAAATAATAAATATTTTTTTTATCACAAAAATATTTAATTTGCTGAACTGAGTCGAAACATTATGGGAATAATGGAGGAATTTTTAGTTCAATGCGAAGAAATAATATCTTTTGAAACTCAGCTTAAAGATGCTGATCTTAAAAAATATAACGATAAGTCTCTAGATGCAGAAAAGCATGAACTAGAAAACTTGTAGGAGGAATGGAAAATATGTTATAAAAATGCATTTCTGACCCCGATTTTCAAAAAAAGGATAAGCCTACAGTCAAAGGAGAGAAGATTGAAGATCATAAAAGTTACATGAAATGACTTACGCTTATAGGAAGCGCCAAAGAAAATATAAAAAACTGCATCTTCAAGAATATCTCAAAAAATGAGTTTATCCATTTCGGACCCACCTTGCGATACTGAGGTATTTCATGGCGAATATATAAATTGGCCTAGTTTCCGAGATTTATTTACAGCAATTTATGTAAATAATAAAAAGCTTAGCCCGGTAGAAAAATTATATCACCTGTTCCAAAAAACTA
Source organism: Musca vetustissima (assembly GCF_032173495.1). Lineage (NCBI taxonomy): Eukaryota > Metazoa > Arthropoda > Insecta > Diptera > Muscidae > Musca > Musca vetustissima. The sequence goes on from NW_026878933.1 coordinate 4,113, forward strand.
GTGGAGAAGCCAGGCAAATTAACCAACACATAGCTCTGACTGATGAGGGTTTCGATATTGCGTGGGAAAACCTCAAAAATCAGTACGAAAATACACGAATATTAATAAATAACCAGCTGCGAACTATTTTTAATCTGCCCCAATGCTCTCAATAGTCATCTAGCACTCTGAAGAAATTGCAAAGGGATATAAATAATGCTATTTTGGTCTTGAAATTATATAAAATAGATATTAGATCATGGGATCCAAATTTCATATTTCAATGTTCTTCAAATTTACCAAAACTGACTATGTCCCTATGGGAACAATCAATTGCGAAAAAACCCGAAATGCCTTCCTGGGAAGAATTAAATGTATTTTTAACGGAACAATTTCAAGTACTGGGGAGTGTGTCTGATATATATGGCCCCTGGTCCCAATCGTTTTTTTCCCAACCCCAAAAATTCCACCATTTTGAACGATCAAAAAATTACAAGGTTCACCATGGGCAAATTAGCCAACACATACCTCTGACTGATGAGGGTTTCGATATTGCGTGGGAAAACCTCAAAAATCAGTACGAAAATAAGCGAATATTGATAAATAACCAGCTGCGAACTATTTTTAATCTGCCCCAATGCTCTCAAGAGTCATCTAGCACTCTGAAGAAATTACAAAGGGATATAAATAATGCTATTTCGGTCTTGAAATTATATAAAATAGATATTAGATCATGGGATCCAATTTTGATATTTCAATGTTCTTCAAAGTTACCAAAACTGACTATGTCCCTATGGGAACAATCAATTGCGAAAAACCCCGAAATGCCTTCCTGGGAAGAATTAAATATATTTTTAACGGAACAATTTCAAGCACTGGAGAGCGTGTCTGATATATATGGCCCCCGGTCCCGATCGTTTTTGTCCCAACCTCAAAAATTTCACCATTTTGAACGATCAAAAAATTACAAGGTTCACCATACTAAAGTTAACACTTAAAATGTAATTTATGCAAAGGAAATCATATTTTGCGCTCCTGCCCCAAATTTTTATGCATGGATTTTAGAAACAGAATTTCCATTGTCAAACGTGACAAACATTTATTAATTGCCAAGCTTACGGGCACATAGTGACAAATTGTAAGAGTGAGAACACATGCTCTAAGTGCGGTTTGAAACACCATACGCTCTTGCACAAACAAAAACTGTCCCAACAGGGAGAATTGAGGCAAAGAGATGATCAGTGGGCTTGGCGGTGAACGTATAGCAAAATGTTGTAAAGAAGCTATTTTTAAAATTTTATTAACAAACCAAAACTTCTCAATAGAAATTGATCCATTAGTAGTGCCTGATGTCACTGGAAATGTCCCAACATATTCGTTCAATAATGTGAACAGAGAGGAATTACCTAAATTGAATTTTGCGGATCCAAATTTATACCCATTGATTTTACTCCGTGGAGTGAAACATGGTATATTAGGATCGTTAGTGGCCCAGGAAACGGTTTTTGGATGGATCGTAACTGGCCCAACGAGTAATAAAATCACACGACACACAATAAGCACAAAACTGTATCTGAAGAAGATGCAATATGTGAAAATATGTATACATCAACGGTAAAACGGAACACTGATGGTAGATACATAGTTGATTTGCCATTTAAATATGAAACGCCGTCGACATCGGCTCTTAGTTCTAACAGATATGTGACCCTTTGTCAGTTTCTACGCAACGAACAAGCTATGTTGAAAAAACCTGAATTAAAATCGATGTATGACGAAGTCATGCAAGAATATATGTCCCTGGGACACATGGAATTAATCCAAAAATCTACTTCGAATTCTGAACCTTGTTTTTATCTGCCTCACCACGGAGTATACAAGCCTGAAAGCGCTACAACAAAACTCAGAGTGGTTTTTAATGGATCATGTCCAACGTCAACTGGCAAAAGTTTAAATGATTTGTTGTATGTTGGTCCCATACTCCAAAAAATATTATCACAATCATTATGAATTGGCGTCTCTACAAATTTGTTTTCAATGCAGATGTATCTAAGATGTACAGACAAATAAATATTAATCCTACTTTCCAACGTATCGTTTATCGTTCTTCCCCTGACGAGGAAATAAAAGAGTATCAGTTAAAAACTGTAAAATTCGGTCTCAATTGTGCCCCGTACCTGGCATTGAGGACTTTGTTACAACTGGCGCAAGATGAGGAACATAACTTTCCAATAGGGGCAAAAATACTAAGAGACAATAAGTATGTGGATAATGCACTTGTAGGCACACATTCGATTCCTAAAGGAATTGCTGCAAAACAGCAATTGGTAGACATTTTGAAATCAGCAGGATTTGATGTACGAACTTGGACATCCAACTGTAAAGAAATTATAAAAGATCTTCCCCGCGACCATCTTCTCAACGGAGAATCCCTTGATTTTCATGATAAAAGTATGACAAAAACGCTAGGAATAAGATGGAACGCTAAGACAGATGCATTTTATTTCGTGACAGAAAAATAATAAACAAAAATGCATTTACGAAAAGAGAAGTTTTATCGATAATATCTCGACTGTTTGACCCATTGGGGTGGATTGCCCCGATAGACATACATGGATTTTGCGATGCATCAGAACTGACCTATGCAGCAATTCTGTATGCAAGAATGTAAATAGGAAACTACATTGTCTCGAATTTATTGGTGTCAAAAACTAAAGTAGCTCCAATTAAGAAAATTTCGCTACCCCGACTAGAGCTCTGTAGAGCTCATCTGCTTGCTAACTTAATACACGTTTTTCTATTAAAAATCATACAGTGCATCTTTGGTCAGATTTAAAAATAGTCTTAGCCTGGTTTAAAAAACAATCTTACACTTGGACAACGTATGTAGCCAACAGGGTAGCAAAAATTCCAGGGAAGGTCGGTGATAATTGGAAGCATATTTCTACACATGACAACCCCGCTGATCTAGAAACCCGGGGGTGACCCCTTTAGAGTTAAAGGAGGCAAATCAGTGGTGGTTCCTGCTCCTGCCCCAAATTTTTATGCATGGATTTTAGAAACAGAATTTCCATTGTCAAACGTGACAAACATTTATTAATTGCCAAGCTTACGGGCACATAGTGACAAATTGTAAGAGTGAGAACACATGCTCTAAGTGCGGTTTGAAACACCATACGCTCTTGCACAAACAAAAACTGTCCCAACAGGGAGAATTGAGGCAAAGAGATGATCAGTGGGCTTGGCGGTGAACGTATAGCAAAATGTTGTAAAGAAGCTATTTTTAAAATTTTATCAACAAACCAAAACTTCTCAATAGAAATTGATCCATTAGTAGTGCCTGATGTCACTGGAAATGTCCCAACATATTCGTTCAATAATGTGAACAGAGAGGAATTACCTAAATTGAATTTTGCGGATCCAAATTTATACCCATTGATACATCGCATTTCTGACCCCGATTTTCAAAAAAAGGCTAAGACTACAGTCAACGGAGAGAAGATTGAAGTTCATAAAAGTTACATGTAATGACTTACGCTTATAGGAAGCGCCAAAGAAAATTTAAAAAATGCATCTTAAAGAATATCTCAAAAAATGAGTTCATCCATTTCGGTCCCACTATGCGATACTGAGGTATTTCATGGCGACTATATAAATTGGCCGAGTTTCCGAAAAAACTAGTGGAGAAGCCAGGCAAATTAACCAACACATACCTCTGACTGATGAGGGTTTCGATATTGCGTGGGAAAACCTCAAAAATCAGTACGAAAATAAGCGAATATTGATAAATAACCCCCTGCGAACTATTTTTAATCTGCCCCAATGCTCCCAAGAGTCATCTAGCACTCTGAAGAAATTACAAAGGGATATAAATAATGCTATTTCGGTCTTGAAATTATATAAAATAGATATTAGATCATGGGATCCAATTTTCATATTTCAATGCTGTTCAAAGTTACCAAAACTGACTATGTCCCTATGGGAACAATCAATTGCGAAAAAAACCGAAATGCCTTCCTGGGAAGATTTAAATATATTTTTAACGGAACAATTTCAAGCACTGGAGAGCGTGTCTAATATATATGGCCCCCGGTCCCAATCGTTTTTGCCCCAACCTCAAAAATTTTACCATTTTGAACGATCAAAAAATTACAAGGTTCACCATAGGCAAATTAACCAACACATACCTCTGACTGATGAGGGTTTCGATATTGCGTGGGAAAACCTCAAAAATCAGTACGAAAATAAGCGAATATTGATAAATAACCAGCTGCGAACTATTTTTAATCTGCCCCAATGCTCTCAATAGTCATCTAGCACTCTGAAGAAATTACAAAGGGATATAAATAATGCTATTTCGGTCTTGAAATTATAAAAAATAGATATTAGATCATGGGATCCAATTTTCATATTTCAATGTTCTTCAATGTTACCAAAACTGACTATGTCCCTATGGGAACAATCAATTGCAAAAAAACCAAAATGCCTTCCTGGGAAGAATTTAATGTACTGGAGAGCGTGTCTGATATATATGGCCCCCGGTCCCGATCGTTTTTGCCCCAACCTCAAAAATTTCACCATTTTGAACGATCAAAAAATTACAAGGTTCACCATACTAAAGTTAACACTTAAAAATGTAATTTATGCAAAGGAAATCATATTTTGCGCTCCTGCCCCAAATTTTTATGCATGGATTTTAGAAACAGAATTTCCATTGTCAAACGTGACAAACATTTATTAATTGCCAAGCTTACGGGCACATAGTGACAAATTATAAGAGTGAGAATACATGCTCTAAGTGCGGTTTGAAACACCATACGCTCTTGCACAAACAAAAACTGTCCCAACAGGGAGAATTGAGGCAAAGAGATGATCAGTGGGCTTGGCGGTGAACGTATAGCAAAATGTTGTAAAGAAGTTAGTTTTAAAATTTTATCAACAAACCAAAACTTCTCAATAGAAATTTATCCATTAGTAGTGCCTGATGTCACTGGAAATGTCCCAACATATTCGTTCAATAATGTGAACAGAGAGGAATTACCTAAATTGAATTTTGCGGATCCAAATTTATACCCATTGATTTTACTCCGTGAAACATGGTATATTAGGATCGTTAGTGGCCCAGGAAACGGTTTTTGGATGGATCGTAACTGGCCCAACGAGTAATAAAATCACACGACACACAATAAGCACAAAACTGTATCTGAAGAAGATGCAATATGTGAAAATATGTATAAATCAACGGTAAAACGGAACACTGATGGTAGATACATAGTTGATTTGCCATTTAAATATGAAACGCCGTCGACATCGGCTCTTAGTTCTAACAGATATGTGGCCCTTTGTCAGTTTCTACGCAACGAACAAGCTATGTTGAAAAACCCTGAATTTAAATCGATGTATGACGAAGTCATGCAAGAATATCTGTCCCTGGGACACATGGAATTAATCCAAAAATCTACTTCGAATTCTGAACCTTGTTTTTATCTGCCTCACCACGGAGTATACAAGCCTGAAAGCGCTACAACAAAACTCAGAGTGGTTTTTAATGGATCATGTCCAACGTCAACTGGAAAAAATTTAAATGATTTGTTGTATGTTGGTCCCATACTCCAAAAAGATATTATCACAATCATTATGAATTGGCGTCTGTACAAATTTGTTTTCAATGCAGATGTATCTAAGATGTATAGACAAATAAATATTAATCCCGAACACGCTACTTTGCAACGTATCGTTTATCGTTCTTCCCCTGACGAGGAAATAAAAGAGTATCAGTTAAAAACTGTAAAATTCGGTCTCAATTGTGCCCCGTACCTGGCATTGAGAACTTTGTTACAACTGGCCCAAGGTGAGGAACATAACTTTCCAATAGGGGCAAAAATACTAAGAGACAATATGTATGTGGGTAATGCACTTGTAGGCACACATTCGATTCCTGAAGGAATTGCTGCAAAACAGCATTTGATAGACATTTTGAAATCAGCAGGACTTGATGTACGAAATTGGACATCCAACTGTAAAGAAATTATAAAAGATCTTCCCCGCGACCATCTTCTCAACGGAGAATCCCTTGATTTTGATGATAAAAGTATGACAAAAACGCTAGGAATAAGATGGAACGCTAAGACAGATGCATTTTATTTCGTGACAGAAAAATAATAAACAAAAATGCATTTACGAAAAGAGAAGTTTTATCGATAATATCTCGACTGTTTGACCCATTGGGGTGGATTGCCCCGATAGACATACATGGATTTTGCGATGCATCAGAACTGACCTATGCAGCAATTCTGTATGCAAGAATGTAAATAGGAAACTACATTGTCTCGAATTTATTGGTGTCAAAAACTAAAGTAGCTCCAATTAAGAAAATTTCGCTACCCCGACTAGAGCTCTGTGGAGCTCATCTGCTTGCTAACTTAATACACGTTTTTCTATTAAAAATCATACAGTGCATCTTTGGTCAGATTTAAAAATAGTCTTAGCCTGGTTTAAAAAACAATCTTACACTTGGACAACGTATGTAGCCAACAGGGTAGCAAAAATTCCAGGGAAGGTCGGTGATAATTGGAAGCATATTTCTACACATGACAACCCCGCTGATCTAGAAACCCGGGGGTGACCCCTTTAGAGTTAAAGGAGGCAAATCAGTGGTGGTTCCTGCTCCTGCCCCAAATTTTTATGCATGGATTTTAGAAACAGAATTTCCATTGTCAAACGTGACAAACATTTATTAATTGCCAAGCTTACGGGCACATAGTGACAAATTGTAAGAGTGAGAACACATGCTCTAAGTGCGGTTTGAAACACCATACGCTCTTGCACAAACAAAAACTGTCCCAACAGGGAGAATTGAGGCAAAGAGATGATCAGTGGGCTTGGCGGTGAACGTATAGCAAAATGTTGTAAAGAAGCTATTTTTAAAATTTTATCAACAAACCAAAACTTCTCAATAGAAATTGATCCATTAGTAGTGCCTGATGTCACTGGAAATGTCCCAACATATTCGTTCAATAATGTGAACAGAGAGGAATTACCTAAATTGAATTTTGCGGATCCAAATTTATACCCATTGATACATCGCATTTCTGACCCCGATTTTCAAAAAAAGGCTAAGACTACAGTCAACGGAGAGAAGATTGAAGTTCATAAAAGTTACATGTAATGACTTACGCTTATAGGAAGCGCCAAAGAAAATTTAAAAAATGCATCTTCAAGAATATCTCAAAAAATGAGTTCATCCATTTCGGCCCCACTATGCGATACTGAATTATTTCATGGCGACTATATAAATTGGCCGAGTTTCCGAAAAAACTAGTGGAGAAGCCAGGCAAATTAACCAACACATACCTCTGACTGATGAGGGTTTCGATATTGCGTGGGAAAACCTCAAAAATCAGTACGAAAATAAGCGAATATTGATAAATAACCCCCTGCGAACTATTTTTAATCTGACCCAATGCTCCCAAGAGTCATCTAGCACTCTGAAGAAATTACAAAGGGATATAAATAATGCTATTTCGGTCTTGAAATTATATAAAATAGATATTAGATCATGGGATCCAATTTTCATATTTCAATGCTGTTCAAAGTTACCAAAACTGACTATGTCCCTATGGGAACAATCAATTGCGAAAAAAACCGAAATGCCTTCCTGGGAAGATTTAAATATATTTTTAACGGAACAATTTCAAGCACTGGAGAGCGTGTCTAATATATATGGCCCCCGGTCCCAATCGTTTTTGCCCCAACCTCAAAAATTTTACCATTTTGAACGATCAAAAAATTACAAGATTCACCATAGGCAAATTAACCAACACATACCTCTGACTGATGAGGTTTCGATATTGCGTGGGAAAACCTCAAAAATCAGTACGAAAATAAGCGAATATTGATAAATAACCAGCTGCGAACTATTTTTAATCTGCCCCAATGCTCTCAAGAGTCATCTAGCACTCTGAAGAAATTACAAAGGGATATAAATAATGCTATTTCGGTCTTGAAATTATAAAAAATAGATATTAGATCATGGGATCCAATTTTCATATTTCAATGTTCTTCAAAGTTACCAAAACTGACTATGTCCCTATGGGAACAATCAATTGCAAAAAAACCAAAATGCCTTCCTGGGAAGAATTTAATGTACTGGAGAGCGTGTCTGATATATATGGCCCCCGGTCCCGATCGTTTTTGCCCCAACCTCAAAAATTTCACCATTTTGAACGATCAAAAAATTACAAGGTTCACCATACTAAAGTTAACACTTAAAAATGTAATTTATGCAAAGGAAATCATATTTTGCGCTCCTGCCCCAAATTTTTATGCATGGATTTTAGAAACAGAATTTCCATTGTCAAACGTGACAAACATTTATTAATTGCCAAGCTTACGGGCACATAGTGACAAATTATAAGAGTGAGAATACATGCTCTAAGTGCGGTTTGAAACACCATACGCTCTTGCACAAACAAAAACTGTCCCAACAGGGAGAATTGAGGCAAAGAGATGATCAGTGGGCTTGGCGGTGAACGTATAGCAAAATGTTGTAAAGAAGTTAGTTTTAAAATTTTATCAACAAACCAAAACTTCTCAATAGAAATTGATCCATTAGTAGTGCCTGATGTCACTGGAAATGTCCCAACATATTCGTTCAATAATGTGAACAGAGAGGAATTACCTAAATTGAATTTTGCGGATCCAAATTTATACCCATTGATTTTACTCCGTGGAGTGAAACATGGTATATTAGGATCGTTAGTGGCCCAGGAAACGGTTTTTGGATGGATCGTAACTGGCCCAACGAGTAATAAAATCACACGACACACAATAAGCACAAAACTGTATCTGAAGAAGATGCAATATGTGAAAATATGTATAAATCAACGGTAAAACGGAACACTGATGGTAGATACATAGTTGATTTGCCATTTAAATATGAAACGCCGTCGACATCGGCTCTTAGTTCTAACAGATATGTGGCCCTTTGTCAGTTTCTACGCAACGAACAAGCTATGTTGAAAAACCCTGAATTTAAATCGATGTATGACGAAGTCATGCAAGAATATCTGTCCCTGGGACACATGGAATTAATCCAAAAATCTACTTCGAATTCTGAACCTTGTTTTTATCTGCCTCACCACGGAGTATACAAGCCTGAAAGCGCTACAACAAAACTCAGAGTGGTTTTTAATGGATCATGTCCAACGTCAACTGGAAAAAATTTAAATGATTTGTTGTATGTTGGTCCCATACTCCAAAAAGATATTATCACAATCATTATGAATTGGCGTCTGTACAAATTTGTTTTCAATGCAGATGTATCTAAGATGTATAGACAAATAAATATTAATCCCGAACACGCTACTTTGCAACGTATCGTTTATCGTTCTTCCCCTGACGAGGAAATAAAAGAATATCAGTTAAAAACTGTAAAATTCGGTCTCAATTGTGCCCCGTACCTGGCATTGAGAACTTTGTTACAACTGGCCCAAGGTGAGGAACATAACTTTCCAATAGGGGCAAAAATACTAAGAGACAATATGTATGTGGATAATGCACTTGTAGGCACACATTCGATTCCTGAAGGAATTGCTGCAAAACAGCATTTGATAGACATTTTGAAATCAGCAGGACTTGATGTACGAAATTGGACATCCAACTGTAAAGAAATTATAAAAGATCTTCCCCGCGACCATCTTCTCAACGGAGAATCCCTTGATTTTGATGATAAAAGTATGACAAAAACGCTAGGAATAAGATGGAACGCTAAGACAGATGCATTTTATTTCGTGACAGAAAAATAATAAACAAAAATGCATTTACGAAAAGAGAAGTTTTATCGATAATATCTCGACTGTTTGACCCATTGGGGTGGATTGCCCCGATAGACATACATGGATTTTGCGATGCATCAGAACTAACCTATGCAGCAATTCTGTATGCAAACATGTAAATAGGAAACTACATTGTCTCGAATTTATTGGTGTCAAAAACTAAAGTAGCTCCAATTAAGAAAATTTCGCTACCCCGACTAGAGCTCTGTGGAGCTCATCTGCTTGCTAACTTAATACACGTTTTTCTACCCCAACTGTCTATCAAAAATCATACAGTGCATCTTTGGTCAGATTTAAAAATAGTCTTAGCCTGGCTTAAAAAACAATCTTACACTTGGACAACGTATGTAGATAATTGGAAGCATATTTCTACACATGACAACCCCGCTGATCTAGAAACCCGGGGGTAATCCCTTTAGAGTTAAAGGAGGCAAATCAGTGGTGGTTTGGACCAAAGTGGCTCCAACAAGCACAAGAATTCTGGCCCTCGAATATAAATATTCCCGAGATCCATCTGGAAAAGAATGCTTCACAGACTCATTTAGCTAGATCTGCGGAGATTGAACCACAAGCTAAAGATAACGAAAATGATAGTCTTGAACCTCATCATCGTCTTACAATGACGATACATTCATTTGGATATGTCGAAAGGTTCATAAAAGCCAATCAACCTGCCACGAGGAAAACGTATAATTATGAAAACGTGAGATTGTCTTCGGATGAACTCTCGGCTGGTCGAAAAGGACTTATTAGGCTATCTCAAATGAGGTATTTTCCTAAGGAATACCAAGCACTGTCCCTAAAGAAGTCGATTGATAAGAAGAGTCCTCTTCTCACACTTACGCCCTTTTTGGACAATGACAAAATCATTAGAGCCAATGGACGGCTCGGGTCCACCATGTCGTTGTCTTACAATGAAAGACATCCGTTTATTCTGTCCTCGAAGAGCAAGTTCACGAAACTCTATATAACATTTATTCATGAAATGACATGGAGGACCGTAGTTAATGATGGCAACCATACGGTTAGAATGTTGAATTATTCGGGGAAAGAATTTAATCGAAGCACACATCCATAATTGTGTCCAATGTGTTCTGGTCCGTAAAAAGTTGCAAGGACAACTGATGGCAGCTTTACCACGCGAGAGAACGACTCTAAGTAGGCCTTTTACGAATACGGGAGTTGATTATGCTGGCCCATTCGATCTCAAAACTTTCTCAGGTCGAGGATGTCGAATCGTTAAAGGTTACATCTTTCTTTTTGTCTGTCTCGCCACCAAAGCTATTCACCTAGAAGCCGTGAGTGATCTCAATACCCCAGCTTTCATGGCTGCATTGGCACGTTTTGTCTCCCGTCGTGGCTGTCCAAATAAAATCTTCTCCGATAACGGTCGCAATTTCGTTGGAGCAGCTCGGGAAATCAAAACTAACTTCAGAAAAGTCATATCCGATATCAAGGAAAAGGCCATATAACATTTTGCCCAACAAAGATTAGAATGGCATTTCATAACTGCGTCTGCCCCACATATGGGAGGATTATGGGAGGCGGGTGTGAAGAGCTGTAAGAATCATCTTAAAAAGATCGAAGGTCGAATTCATTACACTTATGAGGAATTCAGCACAATTCTAGCCGCCATTGAAGCCTGCCTCAATTCACGGCCTTTGACCTAACAGTCAGAAAATATTACGGCTATAAATCCTGGTCATTTCCTGACAGGCTGTTCATTACTTTCCCCAGTAGAATCCGAGGAAATTCCTACCAAAACAGCACTCCTGAATCGATGGAGTAAGCTTAAACTGGTTCAGCAAGAATTCTGTCGTCGATGGAAGTCCGACTATTTGAAAGAACTTCAAAAATGAAATAAATGGAAATACCCATCACAAAACTTAAACCTAGGTGATTTAGTGGTTCTGTTCCAAGAAATGGGAAGTCCGAACGAATGGCGTTTAGGACGTGTAATTAAAATGTATCCAGGCCAAGATGGGCATGTTAGGGTGGTCGATGTAAAAAGCTTCAATACCCCAATATTATCTTGTAAATGTAACATAAACTAATCGCTTATTATACTACCCTCAGGAAGATGTCCCCCTTTTTGGAAGAATATCGCTGCCCCATCTGCACGACACGTCATAGGCAGACTATGCCTATGCTTTCTGGCTATGCATCCAACAGCCAGAGCAAGATTTGTAGAGGAGTGTAATGCATACGAAAATTGCTTGGGTCTTTCGCACACCCTGGAGAATTGCAGTAGCGAAGACGTGTATCGCACTTGCTGGCGTAGGCATCACACACTTCTGCACCCGCTGGACGCCACCAAATTTCAATGGCTTCAAATGACAGCTCTTGCCCTCATAAACCGTCCACAGATGACAGAAGATAGACGAACGATGCGTATTTTGCTCGCCCCCAATAGCCCGAATAGCTACATTCTCCCGCCTTACTGCAGAATACCCTTGAATTGATATACCTCAATACGATGTCCAAATTACTGACAGGCATAGTGAGAACACTCACAACAAAACTTGGAGTGGGAGAGCATGTACGTCCGGTCACTCCCCCATCCCATTGTTTTCCTGCAGCTGTATGGGAACCATACGACGTCGAAGACGTGGCGGATCCCTCATTCTACTTACTCCATGGATGCTTAATTGTTCTCGGAAGCGATGTATCAAAGTACATATATTTAGGGCTTCCTCAAGAACACAAAGGACTTCCATATATCCAAAATACTATTTTTGGATATGCCTTCTTTGGGGCCCTGCCAACCGACCATGATAGTTCAGCTTTGGAGGAAACGTTCTTTTCTTAGCACGATGCATACCGACGACCATAGAACGTGTTTCATCATATTGAATTTAACCTTGATTCCTTTTAATTAATGTATTTTTTAAAAACAAATTGAATTTGTCTTTTTGTATTTATATATGTTTAGTTCATATATTTATCTCTTGCCCCGAGTGGGCTGAATTGAAGTTTATTTTATACCTTTTTGAATTATTATATTTATTTTGTTGAACTTATGGTTCAAGGGAGGCGATATGTTTATCTACGTCTTTTAATTATTATGTATCACCATTGTCCTAGTGCCATCACTGTACATAAACAGGCGTGCCGTCTCTGACGAAAGCTGTCAACTCTTTGTTTTTATTTTTCGTTCTCTCCTTTTTTTATTCTGCCTCAACACAGTTGAATTTAAAGTTGAGTGAGTGCAGACGTAAAGAAATTTACCGATAACCAAAACCAAAAACTAATTTGTCAAAGAAATATACTGTCATATATCAAAACCAAATCAATTTATTGAAATAAATTAAATATTATTATTCAACAAATAAGTGTTTTACTACTGCCTCATATAAGTGAATTTGTGAATTTACTAGTGCCTCGACATAGGCGAACAACAACCCGTGCTGTTTCTTAGGCCTCAACAAATCAACAGCGCCTTGGCTACTACCAACAACCTCGTCTACTGGAAGAATCATCTGCCTTGGAGTAGAACATTTCAACGGCCAGGGTAAGTTTTGTATTGGAATTGGACGGGAAAGGTATCAAAGTTGTATCTTACGCGGACGACGTGGTGATATTGATTTCCGGAAAATTTCCGTCTACAATCTCACGCTGGGTCAGAGCAAATGGTCTTGGTGTAAATCCAACGAAGACAGAACTGGTAATGTTCACTAGTAAGCGTAAGCTCGGCGTATTTGCTCCACCAACACTGGATGGAGTGCAACTTCACCTATCTCCCGAAGCAAAATACCTCGGCACAATCCTGGTCTGTCAACTGCGATGGAAAACGAACGTTGAGGAGCGGGCGAAGAGAGGAATGATTGCACGCAAGAACTCCATTGGGAAAAGCTGGGGGCTAAAACCAGGGCCATCGACCTTCATTCTTCTTTTATTCATTCATGTAAGATTCTCAATTCTCCTTTAATTTACTAATCTTCTCTCCCCTATAGATCTGTCTTTGGTCTCTTCTCTTCTAATTTAATATGAAAGCACTATAGTATAATCCCATATAAAAATATAAAGTATTTAAAGTCATTATTACTAAAAAAGTAAAAAAAAAACAATTGATTATTTATAGTAAGTGATTGGATTACAAATATTTTTGGGAGAAACCGTAATGAAAGAAGACTTAAATATGAAAATATGAAGAATTTAATACTATTTTCATTGAAAAATAGTGAAAATAATTGATATGTATAAGAAATATTAAATATATTAAACATAAATACTATAGAAAAAGATAAAAAAGTATAAAATAAAAAATATACTAATCAAATATATCTATATATCAAATATAGCTGCTAACATCCGTCCTAAATGATTAATTGAAGAATAAGCTATTAGCTTACGTGAAGAGGTTTTGTTTAATCCTTCGAATGAGCCAATTAAACATGATAAAACATAAAAACAAAAGAATATTCAGGAGTTCTTAGGTACCAATTCTATTTAGTTGGAGTCCCTGGACCACGAAAATAGCTTTGGTTTTTCTGGGTCACTTCGAAAATTAGTTTTATAACGGTAAATGTAGAGAAAAACGTGGTTTCATAGATTTTTCAATTTGAAACGCGAATAACTTATTTTACTTCTAGCCGATTTATATTATTCTTTTTCTCTTTCGAAGAGTAGAATTTTTCCTTTCAAACAAGATATATATTTGGTAAATCGGTTGAGGATTGGCTGAGTGGCTGAAAAGTGAAAAAATACGCATAAAAAGACAAAATTTATTTTTCTTCGACTGTACGATGAAATTATGATATCAAGCCGTATAAGTTTTATTATATTACGGGAAAGAATATAAAATAAGCTTTCGAAAAATCAAATCGAAAATGAAAAAAAATTGGTTAAGAAATTGATGAATTATACACATTTTTGTGTGTAATTTTTATGCGGTTTTTTTTCACATTTCAACCACTGTAACTCGACCAATCATATTGTCTTGCAACTCTTGTTGTGTAAAGTCGAGTTTTTGTGTTGTGTCAATACTGTGTTCAAATTTTACTAATTACTACTTTGTTACTTAAATAAATGTATAACTTTTTCGTAAAATTGTCGTTTGGCAACAAAGTAGAAAGTGTTAGTTTGTGCATTTAAGTGTTAATTTGGTGATAAAGTGTTTATTGCTTTATTTCCTTACTTTTCTTTTAGTGCTTATATTCTTAATTTCTTATTTTTACGTGTTTGACGTTTTGCTGTCATACTGTTGTTGTCTTTTAATCAAGCATCAGGCGCTAACTAAATTGAGGATTCAGACAAGGTGACAGTTTGTCGAGTGATATTTTTAATATTCTGCTGGAAAAGGTCATACGGGACGCAAAGGTGAACAGAAATGGCACCCTGTACACCAAACAACACGCGTTACTCGCCTATGCCGATGATATCGATATAATGGGTCGAACATTGCGAGCGGTAACAGTCACCTTTGAACAAATTGAAATGGAGTCTGCCATAGTGGGCGAGAAGACCCACGCGCAAGACGTCCAGTAGACTCGAACCAACTGTGGAACTTGAGAACTACAGCTTCGAGGTAGTTCAGGACTTTATATACCTTGGTACCGCCATAAATAAGACGAATGACATCAGTTTTGAAATTCGAAGAAGGATTGTGAAGGCCAACAGATGCTACTATGGTCTAGTCGTTACGCGAAGTAGTCAGTGTTACCCTACAAATTATGGAATTCTAAGACGATTTAGCCATCGGTTGTAATCATTCTGCTTTTCAAGGAAATCGTGATAAAAAAACTAGAACCTGACGATAATGATTTATATCGGCCACCATTTAGGCATGGCGGAGATGCCTAAATTAATAATTATACCTCCTGAAGGAAAGAACTGAAACACAAAAAAGATTATTCTTAAATTGACAGATTTGAAGGCTATCGGTAGTTCTGGGAGGGGACGACCTACATGGGACTCTACGTTATCCGCGATAGTCTAGAGGAACAAAGCAAGGGACTCTTCGACCAGTTAGACAGACTGGTACCGGAAGAGCAATGTGGAGACAGGTCCTGTGGCGGCATCAGCCGACAAACTTCAGAGGCAATCTGCAACAGAGGTGATGTCCGACGATGGGGAATCTGTTGATCCCCCGGAAACGGACAGTGGCTCGAAGGTTGGGAAGGCCCGAGAAGTGACCGATGCGAAGCATTACAAACATGCTGTTTCGTATCTTCGCAAATTCGTAGGGCGAGGCGTGCATTTGATATCGGAGAGGGAGGTTCATCTCATCAAGGGTAAGATGAGATATGTGAGGAAATTCTAGAGAATCTATCCTCACGCTCTCCATCGCGAACTCGAGATGGACAAGATCTCCCTCCCGAATCTCACTGCTCGCACAAAAGTAGTAGAGTCGGCGAAGCCCACTGTCCCTGACAAAGTTGCTAAACCGACTTCTGACCTGAAGCCCAGTTCTAATCCGAACCCGTGTAAAAATGCGGAGGAAAAGGCAATTGAGGGTATCCCAAAGCAAAATGTCACCCATAAGGGTGGTCAACTTGCGGAGGGCTCTGTCTCAATGCCCGATTCTGCGCCTAATGACAAGGTTGAGGCAAAAGCTCTGGGTGGATCCAAAAATGGTCGAAGCAGGAAGAAGGGGAAGTCAGTAAAGGGAGCAGATGTCGACCCACAGAGTAAATCTGTGAAGCGAATCCCCTCTTCAGAAGTTCCGCAACCCTCACCCAAGAAGACGATGACTTCTCGTCTGGTAGACCCTTCTACCTCTTATGCGACTTGCGTTGGACAACAAACTGCGGAGAAACGACTAAGTATGGAGAAGGCTTCAACCTCCTCTGGAAAGGCGACCTCCAAGGTTCGTTGTTAACGACAGCGTAAGCCGTATGATAGACCAACTAAGGTAGCCACTGAAGAAGACCTTCTTGTGGCGATCATAGACAAAGCTGATCCTCAGGGCAGAATCAGTGAGGGTCATTGGTTACTATTTGAAGGAGCCCTTCGGTCGGCTATCGTCTGTGGGACGGACCAAGGGGATCGACAGTTTGGTAATGCCTTCATGCAGAGAGGTGCCAAAATCATTGACTGTTTAAACAAGAAATCCAAGGATTTCCTTGTGGAAACCGTTAATGGCTTTGGCGTGCTCTGGGAAGGAGCAAACCTTGCAGCGGTCTCCCTAGCGGAAATCCCAACAAGACGGGTCCTTTCAGCCTGGGTTTCCCCACCTTCTGTGGACAAGGAGCTCCTGCTGAACATGCTGGCGCTACAAAACCCCAGCCTCACTACATCGAGTTGGACTGTGGTCAGTCTAACTCCCTGTAACGAGGATGGTGGTATGGTGGCGAGAGTTGCGGTTGACCCACCAGGGGAGGAGTATCTCAGGGAGCGTGAGGGGAAACTAAACTTCAATTCAGGATGGGTTCGGTTTCGACTGAACACATCCACCGAAACTCAGTAGAAGTGGGGAAGCGGCATCATTGCAAGTCCGCAGCCGCCGAACTACTCCTGTCCCTCACGAACTCGGAAGTGGACATTGCCTTAGTTCAGGAGCCATATATTTATAATAATATGATTTCTGGACTAAGGAATGCCAACATTGATATTTTTGCCGCATCCATGGGGGACAAGGCGAAAAATGCTCGATGAAATGACGAGCACCTGCAATGTCATATTGGGATGCGACGCAAATGCTCACCATTCTCAATGGGGTAGCAAGCACACAAACAAACGAGGTGAGTCCGTTTTCGTTTTTATATTATTCTATAATTTACGCATATGTAATAGGGGTAGTGATCCGACTTTTAAAGTTAGGGATAGAGAGGAGGTCATTGACTTTACCCCTTTCAAATCTAGATGACTCCGTCATCAGAAATTGGAGGGTATCTGATTAATGTTCCTTCTCGGATCATTTAAAGATTCTCTTCGAGTACTCCTTTGACGGAGATAGACAACAGCCTTATGCCTCGCCAAATATATATCTGATCCTTGAGAAGATCTATACTGCGTGTTTGACTCTCTCGTATGTTCCGGATCTATGGAACGAGGTAAAGGTTGCTTACATTCCTAAAGCAGGGAAACCAAGCCACTCTGCACCAAAAGACTATAGACCCATTAGCATATCATCCTTTCTCCTCAAGACTCTCGAAAGACTGATCGACCTGGAGATTAGGAGTCGTATAGACACCACCTCTCTTAGCAACTCACAACACGCATGCATAAAGGGCAAGTCTGTGGAATCTGCAATGCATGAAGTGGTAGGCTATATTGAGAGGAACATGGAAAATTCAAATTTTACGCTGGCCGCCTTTTTAGATATAAAGCGAGCCTTTAACAACGTTAAACTTGAATCCATAAACCACTCACTTAAAGAAGTTGCAATTCCTGATACCCTGACATCTTGGATAGATAAACTGCTTATCTTATTATAAATTCAAGTGTGGGGGATACAAAAATCAGGAAAACGATAACTAGAGGCACACCTCAAGGAGGGGTTCTTTCGCCGTTACTATGGCTACTGGTGATTAATATTATTGATTATGTACATCTTATAATTAATATGTATCACCATTGTCCTAATGCCATCACTGTACATAAACATCAACTGGAAGAATCATCTGCCTTGGAGTAGGATATTTCAACGGCCGGAGTAAGTTTTGTATTGGAACAGAACATAAGGTCCTTCGAGAACCATAGTCCACAATCAGGCCAATATCACTCAAGGCAAAGGAACGTACACATTGAGAGTGGCTGCTCATTATTGTTGTTGCGATCGTTGAGAAGAGTTATAAAAGAAGAGGAAAAGAATAACATAGGACACAACGCAGTTGTTCGAGAACAATTATTAGAATTTTTTGATCGCTATTAAAAAGGATTTTTTTTACAAGAGGAAGAAAACAATAAAAATAAGTTTTTTATGAAACAAAATAAAATATTTATTAAATGGTCCCGATTTATAAATCATCGTTTATAATTTTCGAATTATTGTGCAAACAAACAGCATCTTTGTTCAAACCGAAACACTGTTCCTGAAACAAAGGTTGAGTTAATAGAAACAAAACAACCAGAATAACGGAAGCATAGAAAGATAACTATGAAAATATAGAGGAATATACAATTCGAGATTATTACTTTCGCTCTCATCATCTCTTATACGTATGCACACAAAGGTGGGGAACATTTGTAGACATTTGAATATTGTCCCTGGTTATTATGGAAATAAATTTGCTTGTGAATAAGAAATAACTGTCCCAGCGAATAATAAAATTTTATCGAACACAATTTTAAGGCTGGGAATAATGGAGGAATTTTTAGTTCAATGCGAAGAAATAATATCTTTTGAAACTCAGCTTAAAGATGCTGATCTTAAAGAATATAACGATAAGTCTCTAGATGCAGAAAAGCATGAACTAGAAAACTTGTAGGAGGAATGGAAAATATGTTATAAAAAATGCATTTCATACCCCGATTTTCAAAAAAGGATAAGACTACAGTCAAAGGAGAGAAGATTGAAGTTCATAAAAGTTACATGAAATGACTTACGCCTATAGGAAGCGCCAAAGAAAACATAAAAAACTGCATCTTCAAGAATATCTCAAAAAATGAGTTTATCCATTTCGGTCCCACCATGCGATACTGAGGTATTTCATGGCGAATATATAAATTGGCCTAGTTTCCGAGATTTATTTACAGCAATTTATGTAAATAATAAAAAGCTTAGCCCGGTAGAAAAATTATATCACCTGTTCCAAAAAACTAGTGGAGAAGCCAGGCAAATTAACCAACACATAGCTCTGACTGATGAGGGTTTCGATATTGCGTGGGAAAACCTCAAAAATCAATACGAAAATAAGCGAATATTGATAAATAACCCGCTGCGAACTATTTTTAATCTGCCCCAATGCTCTCAAGAGTCATCTAGCACTCTGAAGAAATTTCAAAGGGATATAAATAATGCTATTTCGGTCTTGAAATTATATAAAATAGATATTAGATCAATTTTCATATTTCAATGCTCTTCAAAGTTACTAAAACTGACTATGTCCCTATGGGAACAATCAATTGCGAAAAAAAACCGAAATGCATTCCTGGGAAGAATTAAATGTATTTTTAACGGAACAATCTCAAGCACTGGAGAGCGTGTCTAATATGTAGGGCCCCCGGTCCCAATCGTTTTTGCCCCAACCTCAAAAATTTCACCATTTTGAACGATCAAAAAATTACAAGGTTCACCATAGGCAAATTAACCAACACATACCTCTGACTGATGTGGGTTTCGATATTGCGTGGGAAAACCTCAAAAATCAGTACGAAAATAAGAGAATATTGATAAATAACCAGCTGCGAACTATTTTTAATCTGCCCCAATGCTCTCAAGAGTCATCTAGCACTCTGAAGAAATTACAAAGGGTATAAATAATGCTATTTCGGTCTTGAAGTAATATAAAATAGATATTAGATCATTGGATCCAATTTTCATATTTCAATGTTCTTCAAAGTTACCAAAACTGACTATGTCCCTATGGGAACAATCAATTGCAAAAAAACCAAAATGCCTTCCTGGGAAGATTTTAATGTACTGGAGAGCGTGTCTGATATATATGGCCCCCGGTCCCGATCGTTTTTGCCCCAACCTCAAAAATTTCACCATTTTGAACGATCAAAAAATTACAAGGTTCACCATACTAAAGTTAACACTTAAAAATGTAATTTATGCAAAGGAAATCATATTTTGCGCTCCTGCCCCAAATTTTTATGCATGGATTTTAGAAACAGAATTTCCATTGTCAAACGTGACAAACATTTATTAATTGCCAAGCTTACGGGCACATAGTGACAAATTATAAGAGTGAGAATATATGCTCTAAGTGCGGTTTGAAATACCATACGCTCTTGCATAAACAAAAACTGTCCCAACAGGGAGAATTGAGGCAAAGAGATGATCAGTGGGCTTGGCGGTGAACGTATAGCAAAATGTTGTAAAGAAGTTATTTTTAAAATTTTATCAACAAACCAAAACTTCTCAATAGAAATTGATCCATTAGTAGTGCCTGATGTCACTGGAAATGTCCCAACATATTCGTTCAATAATGTGAACAGAGAGGAATTACCTAAATTGAATTTTGCGGATCCAAATTTATACCCATTGATTTTACTCCGTGGAGTGAAACATGGTATATTAGGATCGTTAGTTGCCCAGGAAACGTTTTTTGGATGGATCGTAACTGGCCCAACGAGTAATAAAATCACACGACACACAATAAGCACAAAACTGTATCTGAAGAAGATGCAATATGTGAAAATATGTATACATCAACGGTAAAACGGAACACTGATGGTAGATACATAGTTGATTTGTCATTTAAATATGAAACGCCGTCGACATCGGCTCTTAGTTCTAACAGATATATGGCTCTTTGTCAGTTTTTACGCAACGAACAAGCTATGTTGAAAAAAACTGAATTAAAATCGATGTATGACGAAGTCATGCAAGAATATCTGTCCCTGGGACACATGGAATTAATACAAAAATCTACTTCGAATTCTGAACCTTGTTTTTATCTGCCTCACCACGGAGTATACAAGCCTGAAAGGATCATGTCCAACGTCAACTGGCAAAAGTTTAAATGATTTGTTGTATG